>NW_006800148.1:1071568-1132448 GCF_000485575.1 Poecilia formosa
CCAGGACAAGTTTAACCATTGGGAGAGCAGTTTAGACAATCAGGCGTGATGTTTTTGGGTTTTCTCTTTTGGAGCATTCCGGAGCTGCTTCCGTAATGAATTAGTCTGAGTTAACGGTACTTAGAGCTCAGACGGCTCCAGCGTTGGGTTTCAAATTAAAACAAAAGCAGCCGTATCTCCACATCTGCGCTGCATCTTCCCTGAAACGCAATCCGTGCTCTGCTCGGCTTCCTCCCAGATGTCCTCTTCCCGCCGCCGGCTCCACCTCAGGTCCGCCTGGTGATGACGGGGAGCGTGAATGAATGAATGAATCAGGGAATGCGTGGAGAAATGTGCAGAGTGTTAGCAGCTGATTGAGGCTGGAAGCATCAAGCAGAGGATTTATTCCCGCCTGGTTCTGATCCGATCCCGGCTCTCACCCCAGGCCGCTGGTACCAGGATTGGCTCAGGTCCTCAGGCTTCGCCTCAGGGAGGGAAACTGAAAAACAGCGACAGCCTGGAGATGAAAACAACTTCCTGAAGTTCACAGGTTCACAGAAACTTCAGCACTAAAGAGGGTTGACTAACAGAACAGACCAGATTCAGCAGCAGCAGCAGCATGGGGAACCATCCAACCAACATCCAACCAACATCCATCCATCCAACCAACATCCATCCATCCATCCATCCATCCTGTATCATCTGTTTCACTGAATCCTCTCAGATTGTTTCTGTTTTTTCCATCTCTCTTTGATCTCAGCAGCTGAACGTTTCTGTGTCAGAAAACATTTTTAAATCAAAATCTTTTAGAGCCAAACAATCAGTGAACATTGAACATTTTAATTTATTTATCAGGCCAGAAACTGATTTTCAGTCTGAACAAATTAAAACGCTGCTTCACGTCCTGCTGAGGTAATCTGATAATTAAAGCTCCAACATTTAATAAACCAATTACTATTATTATTTTTTTTATTATTAGAAAAATCTGTTTAATCTTTATGGAGCCAAAGTTAACGAGTGTTTTCTTTGGAATGGATTGTTTTAATCACTGCTTTTGGAGATTTGTGGAGGAAATAATCGCCAGTCGCAGCCCTGTTGGGTTTCTGTTCAGCCTTAATGTGACAAGCTCAGAAACATGAAACACTTTAAACAGCAGATTTGTTCAATTTTCCACAAACACATGAACATTTCCACTCTGTAGCTTAATTTACACCTGAAATGTTACGCTGCAGCCATTTCCTCCCAACCTGGTTGACTTTGTCACATTTTTAACTCAACATCTCACATCTTGACTTTCTTCCTCTATAAATGTGTCTGAATCTGAAGAAATCTCTGGATTCAATTTAGATCAACCAAAACTTACAATTTTATTTAATTTTTATCTCCTTAAGTCATTTTTTGTTGTTTGGTTGTGTGTTTGGAGTCATTGTGAAGCTCAAATATAAAATTCTTCCTAATCTCCTGTTCTCTGCTTAATTATGATTGATATTTAGAAAAATTGGTATTTTATTGTGGATTTGCAGCCAGATCATGACAGCTTTTTTAGATTTTTATGCAATAAATGCCTTTTACAGTTGAACCTTACAGGATTTACTTTATCAGATTATATGTGGAGAAAGTTTTTTTTTACTGAAATAATTTGTTTACATTATTTAAAAAACAAGCCTTTTAACGAGAATGTTCAACTTTCACGTCAACTCTGACCTTTCTGTTCTGTTTATGATCAAATCTGTGTGAATGTCTCCTCCTGGTGGAGAAAGGACGGTACTGCAGCTCCACTTTGAGCTGCTGTCACAAAGTGGAAACAAACTTTATAATTAACTGGAGACTCAAAAAAGCCACTTGCTGAAAAAACAACACAAATGATCCCTAAAGCTGTTGCATTTTAAGTAATAAGATGTTTTTTTCTATTTTATTTTTTTTACTTAAGCATTTCATGTATTTCTAGTATTGTAAAAGAAAAAAAAGGCTAAAGTGGTTAAATGAAAAATCTGGAGAACGTGGCAATTTTTACCTGATTAATTGTTAGTTACAACAAGAAATCTTGACTTCTAGGCTAATTGGTTGGTCTAATTGTAAATGTAAGATTTTATGTAAATGTTTGTGAATCAACAGTTTGTGTGTTTTGTTTTGTTGTGTTTCATTTTGTTTTGTTTTGTGAGTCTGAGCTCGTAAACGGGGAAATGTTCGCTTCGCAGCTGGGAGTTTGTCAGGAAAGTGTGTTTGGGTTTTATTAGGGCTTTGTTCCAGGATGAATCGAACAGATTTTAAAACCCGATTGTGTTGTGTTTGGCTGTATTGATTTGATTGTTATTTCTGGATCAGATTTTTACCTGGAGGATAACGGAGTGTGTTTGTGCTCCCCTCATACCTCCACAGAATCTGCATGTCCAGCCTCTTTGTTGAGCGTATCCGCTCTGGATCTTATTAACGCCGCCGGCTGAATGGCCGCCTCATCAGATCCTCTCTCTCCTTCTTTTATCTCTCTCTTTTTTTATTTTCTCTGCCTCTTTGTCCGGCCAGAGCTGCGCTCATTTCCTTCTGACCGTAATCGTCATCAGCGGCTCTCTGCAGGCTCTTTCAGGCTGTTTAATGCCGGCGGTGCGGCCGCTGTTCGTTCCCAGATCGGCGTCGTTAATGCCGGGGATAATGTGCAGGACGGCAGGCTGTAAAGCTGCCCAGTTCAAGCAGAGCGGAGACACTTGAAACATACAAAGGATGGAGTTGTTTGATTATTCCCAGCGTTCATTAAGAGGCTGAGCGAGGTGCACGTTTACAGACAGAGTGATACCTCCTGCAGCATTTCCTATCTGTGCTCAGGTGTTAACTTGGGCCAAAATGAACGAGTTGAAAGCACCAAGGAGCCACATTTTACTTTATTTATTCAGTTAAAAAATGCAAAATTATTTTATTGTGAATTATTTTCTTTTTCGCTGCTAAGATAAGAAACGAATCAATGTGTAATTTAATTTTAAAAATCTGGAAAAGGACCTCAAACTTGTACAGCCACACTTTGGACCAACAGGCTGGTTCTGAAATAATTCACAATCAAACGAATCAGATCTGATGGGATTAAATGATCAGATGAGCATAAAATACTCAAAATGTTCTGCTTTTAGCTTTTATTTTAACGTAACATTTAGTTGTTTTATTCAACTTTTTCTCAGATTTTTACAAAAACTTCAACAGACTTTTTTCATTTATTTCCTTAATTGTCAGATTAATTCTGTTAATCTTGCCTTCATTTCTGCATTTATTCCTTCATTCCTCCATTTATTTTGAGTCTTGCCTTGATTTCCATATTTAGTTTTGCTTTAATTCCTGCATTTGCTGCCTTGTTATTTCCAACATTCCTCCTTTCGTTTCTTTCCTTTTCCCCATTTTTAGTTTTATTCCTTCTTTACAGCTTTTTTTCCATCTTTATTCTCATCTTAACTTTTACATTTATTCTTTATTTTACTCCTTTACCAATGTTTCTACCATTCCTTGATTCATTTTTACCTCCCTGCCTTTATTTATTCATTCATTCATTTTTTTATATATATATATTTTTTCTACTAATTGATGATTTAAGGTTTCGGATAAACTTTGGATTTAAAGGAGAAGAAAGAACCGATCCGTTGTTCAGATAATAGAAATTAAAAGATGGAAAATCAAACATAAAGTTAATCTTGAGTTAAAAGCTGGTGGTGAATTTTCTGGAATTGTTTCTGTTTATTGCTTTATTTTGTTTAATCTCTTTTTCTTTCTTGTAATTCTCACAGATTAAGATGTGAAGTTAGTTTTTTATTTTACCAGTGGAGGGCGCCATTTCTCTTCTAAGGTGTCCAGATCCAAACCTTTACTCATGTTAATTTAAAAATAAATATTGTGTTATTATTAAATTACTTGAAAATAGTCTCAAAACAACAATATTATCATTTATTATAGAACAATTTATCGTCCAGGAACATTTGTTATCGTGTCAGACGTGGGAATGTCAATATTTCAGTTCAATCTCATTGAAAACTTTGCAGTTTTTCTGGATTTCTGAACCGTGTTCTTGTTGTTTGTGTGCAGAACTCGGCGCTAACTCTGCTCTGTGAACAGGCGGACTGCTGGATTAACCGCCTTCCTCTGACCTCTGACCCTTCGGCAGCCAACTGCAGCATCTACAGCCGAGGTGAGCGCTCTGCCGTCTGCCTCCGCAGAGATCCGTCAGGCCGTCAGTCTGAGTGTAAATCTGCTGGCTTCCAGGTGAGGAGCTGTTCTGTAAGGTCACCAGAGAGGTCAGGGCCGGTGGAAAGCTCCTAGCTTCTCTGACGCCGCCTCCGCCTTCCTCTTCCTCTTCCTCCTCTTCCTCCCTGGCTGCCCAGCTGTCTCCTCCACTGCAGCCGGCGGTGAAGGAGGAGCCTCTGTACCCGGCGGCGCTGCGCTCCGACATCCAGCTGCTTCCCCAGCAGGCCGGCATGGCAGCCATCTTGGCGACCGCCGTGGTCAACAGTGAGTACTGCCTCACTACCTGCTGAGGCAGTATTTAAAGTTAGATGGAGATTAACCTGATAACAATATGAGATAGAAGTCCCTCAAAAAAGTTTCTAATCATTCAGAAACTTTAGGAATACTTTTTTAAAAAGTATTTTAAAGTAACATGAATCAATAATTTTTTCCAAACTTGCAGGAGTTTTCCTTGGTTTTGGCTTTTTTTTTTTTTTGGATGGATAAAAAAGATGGATGAATGAAAATGGTTGGATGAAGATGGATGTGTCCAGTTTTCAACCTAACTTTTTCTATCGAATGTTCTTCAGTCGTTTCTAAACCTTTAGGTGTATTAAATATACAAACATGTTTGAGTTTCATGTTGGTAACTCAAAAATACAGAGAGCTTTACCTATAATAAATAATAATAATAATAAATACTACTGCAACAGACTGGAGCAAATTATCATGTCAGCAAAGCAACGCAGAACGTCTGAAAGTAAAAATATTGTTTTTGTTCTCATAACTGAAACTCCTTACTTTAACAGACTTTTCATCATTGAATAGAAAACATTTGACTCACATTTCCAGATGCTGAGTGTTTCAGTTTTTCACTTTTTGCACTTCAGTCTTAAATATTTATGGAAAACGTCATCGTATGTTGTAATGCTAAATATGGCCACCAGATGGCAGTGTTACTCTGTAGGAAATAGGCTTGCAGACGAGACACTTCACGCAGTTTTACTCTGTAGGAAGTCATTATAGGTGATTGAAAATACATAATAGAACATAATTAATGTCTGTAGCAATCATGCATCATTGTCCCTTTGTTAAGGTTTGGATTTATAGAGTATCAATAAAGTTGAATCACGACTCCTTCTCTCTCTGAATGTCTGTTTTTCTTGGTCAACAGAGGATATTTTTCCGTGCAAAGACTGTGGGATCTGGTACCGCAGTGAGCGGAACCTGCAGGCCCACCTCATGTACTACTGCGCCAGCCGGCAGAAGCAGCCGGCTGCGGCCTCTTCGCCCCCGCAAGACAAGCCCAAAGAGTCGTACCCCAACGAGCGCATCTGCCCGTTCCCACAGTGCAACAAAAGCTGCCCCAGCGCCAGCTCTCTGGAGATCCACATGCGCACACACAGTGGTGAGAGACGTCTCTTGACGTGTGGGGTGGGTGGATCGGTTGGATGCGGTTAACTTTCCCTCCACCGTCTCTTTCCTCAGGTGAGCGTCCGTTCGTTTGTCTCATCTGCCTTTCAGCCTTCACCACTAAAGCGAACTGTGAGCGCCATCTTAAGGTCCACACAGACACACTAAACGGCGTCTGTCACGGCTGCGGCTTCGTCTCCACCACGAGGGACATCCTCTACAGCCACCTGGTCACCAGCCACATGGTGTGCCAGCCGGGATCTCGCAGTGAGGTCTACTCTCCAGGACCAGGCCTTCCTAAACTGCCCCTCTCCACCGGTACGTCCAAATATCAATAGCCGTGTTTCCATTAAAAATGTGTGCAAAACCTTTACAATTTCTGATAATATGGAAAAAAAAAATACTTTATCATAATTTCAGTTACTTTTCTTGCCTCCCCAGCAGGGTAAACACTGATTATGTTAAATAGGGTTTTTAGACACCAGTAACAGTGATAGTAAAGATATATTAAGCTAGTTTTACAATTGATTCATTGAACTGGGAGGGGGTAATCACCAATTTCCTGTCAACTTTGAACATTTTTTTAACATAAAAACGCAATGGGTCTCTGGCGGACTGCCTCAGCATCTCTACCACCTGGTTGAGCAAGTTTTGTTGGGGAAACTCTGGCGTTGCTCTCGCAATGTCATTAAAAATCATGGATGTAAACATTTACATGACATACATCCATATTTCAGCTATGGAGCTAGCGTTCATCACCTATCAGCCATTAGAGGAGACGTTGACATCTCATTTGGGCGTTGGAGCAATAAGCCCCCTTTACTTAGGAGTGGCTACATGTACTCAGTGTTTTGGGGAAATTGTAGTCAGCAGATTTACAGAAGAGCTATGGACTCAACACATTTAAATGACAAATGAACTTTGGATGAGCTGTGCGATGCTGTGAGAGCTCTGGTGGAGCCAGCTGCTCATCGTCCAAGGAGGCCAGTGCCTACAAATAATAGCGTTACTGTTTTATACAATCTGCCATAATGCGGAAAAAGTGTTTCCATTGCAGTTTTGCAAAATTGTCATGTTTCCATTAATCCTATTTATTTTTGTAATGCCATTTTGCATAATTTTATGGTCAATGTAAATGCAGCCACCAAGACTTTGTGTCTCTGTCATTAGGGTTTGTATTAACACTCACTATCATCGACAGGTCTAAGCCCCGGAGACTCTGGTGTGGTGCTCAAGTGTCAGGTTTGCGGCCATAACTCTGACTCGCCCGCCCAGCTGCAGCAGCATGTTCGGACCCACCTGGAGGTCAGGGTCCCGGCTGAAAGGAGCCCCACTCCTCGCCAGAGCACCCCTTCGTCGGCCGAGCAGCCCCAACTGTCCCCACATGAGAGGGAACCACTAGCCTGTGTTCCCAAACCAGATTCATCAAGTCCAGGAGCAAACGGGGGATCAGCAACACCTCGAGACTTCAGTTCTCCTGACGCTCAGACTTCAGAGCTGAAGATCAAGGAGGAGCCGCAGTCAGAGTCTGAGACGGAGGAGCAGCAGATGGAGATGAAAGAGGATGGGGAGGAGGAGGGTGTCGGTGGAGAGGATCCGGATCAAGAAGTACGAAAGACGACAAAGGAAGAGCCAACTATGTCCTCTTCCTGTCAAACACCGAACTCTCCAAAGAGTCCCCCTAACCCAACCGTCAAGGCTGAACCAACCAGTCCCACACCTGGTTCCAGTCCTGCCCACGTTGGAGGAACAGGTTCAGGCGTCGCAGGAGGATCAATCTTCCTTCCCCAGTACATGTTCAACCCTGAAGCAGCCATCCTGCCACAGGCATCAGAGATCCTGGCAAAGATGTCCGAGATGGTCCACAGTCGGCTGAAACAAGGCCAGGCGGTCGTTCAGAGCAACCCAGCTGCCTTCTTCACCTCCGGACCTACCACGACTGCAGCTGCAGCCACTGCCACTCCACCCCAGAAAGGAGCCACATGCTTTGAATGTGACATCACCTTCAATAACATCAACAACTACTATGCACATAAAAGGCTTTACTGCTCCAGCAGACACCAGGGAGAGGGCGCAAGCTCGGCCTCAGGGTCCGGAGTCTCTGCGCCAGCAGCTTCTGGCGGACTTCCCAGCTCGTCTCCTCAGATTGGTGCATCAAGCAGAGCCGCGTCCGTCTCTCCAACGAACTCTGAGCCTCCTGCAGGAACCAGAGTGGCAGAATCTAAGAGGCTGGTTGAGGTAAAGACAGAAACTCCTGCAGGGAAAGAAGGAGTGTCGTCTTCTTCAGAGGGTGAAGGTGGTGGAGGAGGAAGGGCAAGCGAAGGCAGTCAAAGTCCTGCCAGCGGTTCTACAGAGGACATGGAAGACGACCCTAACAAAACCTTCTGCGAGGCCTGCAACATCCGCTTCAGCCGTCATGACAACTACACCATTCACAAACGGTTCTACTGCGCGTCTCGCCATGACCCATCCAACCAGCGGGCCACCCACATGTCCAAGACCTCCAACACCGCGGCCTTCCTTCCTCAGCCCATCCGCACTCGTAAGAGGAAAAAGATGTACGAGATCCACATGGCTCGAACAGAGGCGCTAGCTAACGCCGCTGCTGCTGCCACCACCTCCGGGGCTTCTGCTCCCTCTCCCTCCGTTCTGGGTTTGGTGGTGAAGCAGGAAGTCTCTCCCAGCGGTGCGAGTGGCTCCAGCCCCGAAGGAGACGGCCCCATAGACCTGAGCAAGAGACCTCGTTTGAGGGAGACCCCTCGGCACAACAGTGGCAGCGGTATTCTCCCGGCGCTTCCTCTTACCGATTACCACAAGTGCACCGCCTGCAGCATCAGCTTCAACAGCATTGAGAACTACCTGGCCCATAAGACCTACTACTGCCCAGCCACCACTCTGCAGCCACACACCCTGGAGCAGCTTCACAGGCTCAAGAGGTCAGCCTCCACTTCCCCTAAGAGCAGACCCCAACAGGAGCGGCTGGACCTCCTCCATCCTGCTGAGGCTAAAGCTTTGCCTGCTGAGTGGGTCGCCCAGGGTCAAGGGGCGTCCCCCAGCCCTCGCCCCTCTGCCTTACCCGCTTCTGGTGCTGCATCTCCCTCGCATGCAACGCTCGCAGCCACTCCAGGAGCCGGAGCTAAAGGAGCGGCTGCCAGTTCCTCCCTAGCGGTCTGCCCGTACTGTCCAAACCGGCCCATCACCTGCGACCTGGTGGAGCACTTCAAGACCACCCATGGGCTGGTCCTAACCGTTCAGCCTCCACCGGAGACCCCGCAGCGGCCCAGCAGGGCGGTCAGCCGCAGCCCAAGCCTCAGTCCCAGGGATGGGGTCACCGGAGCCACCACCCCCACATACCAGGCCAAGATGGCCTCCCGAGTCCACAGAGACAGCGTTAACGGACAGACCTGCAGCGGCACCGCTTCCCCTGCGTCCCCGCAGGTGAACGGCAGCCCGTCAGCTGGGGGAGGATCGCCTTCTTCTGCCTCACCCCTCCCCGTGTCTCCGCCCCGCGCCCCCTCTCTGACTGTCTCACCCGTGCCTGAAGCTCCGCGGGAGAAGGTGGCGCCCGTCCACCTTCCCGAGAGCACGGCATCCAATCCCATCGCCGGACCCAAAATGGCGGTAATCTCTCCGGTCCAGAACGGTAACTCCCGCTTCTGCCGGCTGTGCAACATCAAGTTCAGCAGCCTCTCTACGTTCATAGCTCACAAGAAATACTACTGCTCTTCCCACAGCGCTGAACATGTCAAGTGAGCTCTGTAATCTCTCTTCTTCCCCTTCTCCTGTGTCTTTCTGAGTGGATTGAACGCAGAGAGGCGCCCCCTGCTGGAGGAACCAACACGGATGACTGTTACGTCCCATCCTCTGCAGGTGGTGTTACGAACTCAGTGGTTTCCTCTCCAAATGGGTCAGTTTTCACACACTAAGAGCTGAGACACGTCCTCTTCACCTTTCCGACCTGAACGGAGGGATATTTCAAACAGACTCGATCGTTGTTAATGTTTTTATTCTCTGTGCATATTGTATGATGTCTGAAAAACAGAAATCTATGATGCTTTTGTTTCAACACTGGCTCTTTTTTTGTTAGTTTTTTTCTGGGTGGGAGAAGCAGAGATCACCGTGTTACTAATTTACCGAAGGATGGACGCTTTCTTTTCATACGCGCAACATTGTTTTTATTTTTTCTTCAAAGAGCAAGGGAGAAAAGAAATGTGAAATATTTATCTTTGAGTCCTCACTGATTTCATGTCGACGGAAAACTACCTACCTGTTGTCTGAGAGTATTTGTATTTTTTATTTGTATATTTTTTCATACTGTTCGAAGGCCGTGTTTGGATCAGGTGTGCTGAAGTGACTTTTCTAAGTGTAGATATGTAATATCTTCTCACAGTAATCACTGGGATCACACTGAGCTTTGTTATTATCACGTTAGCGTTTTGTTAGCTGGTGGTGAGGTTTGTGTTCATTTTTATTTTTTTCGTCTCTGCTTGTTGCTGATTAGATGTTCGATTAGATCGCAGCGGCTCGCTGATTGTTGAAGATGATGATGAAGCCCTGCGGGTTTCAGGTTAAAGTAGTTTTTACCCGGTGATGAAGGCACAACATTGTGTTTACGCCACATGTTCCCATGCAGCAGGACAGTGTTAGCTCAAACTGTGAATACTTTTTGATTTGGAAAGGACGCATCAGGACGCAGTGGGGACGATCTGTCACATCATCACTCAGTCTGATAGGCTGGCACTTAACGCTTCACGGACCCCAGGCCTGAAAAAACTAAACTCATTTTAACCTCATGTTCCCTCAGAATACTATTTATTCTTCCAACATTTCGGATTTGATCTGATCAGACACATAAACAGCCTGAAAACTGTCAAAATTAAGAAGTTAACAAAGCAAACTATTTTTTGCTGCTGATTTAAAGGTCCATTATGTGGGATTTAGTGCCACCTAGTGGCTAAGGTAGAACTTCTGCTAAATATTGTTGGTTTGGTTTGTCCCCTCTCTGTTACAGTAGGTGTTTGTTGAAATCTCACCAAGTATTTTTGGTCTAGCTTCTAGTATCTTAACACACTAGAAATAAGGCAAAACTAACTCACAAGTAACTTTTCAGCGAGATGGAGGAGCTTGTTTTAAGTAAATAAGTTATTAATGTTGATGAGACTGAAAATCTCTTGTTATAAGTGAAATATTCTGCCAGTGGAACTAGTTTCTTAATCACTTTTAAGGACTTATTTATCTAAAACCAGCTCCTATAATTGCTGAAAAGTTACTTGTAAGTTATTTTGGTCTTATTTCAAGATATTTGCACCAGAACATTGACATTTTGTAGATAGAAAAAACGTGGTTCCACCAAAACATTCAGAAGTTTTCTGGAAAAGACAAGTAAATTCCTGAGCCCCAAAAAGTCAAGCATTTGTTAGAAACAACTCAGAAATTTTTAGATTAATTTCAGAAAATTTCTAGAAAAAACACAAATTTCACAAAAATCTGGAATTTTTTACTTTTGAAACTCAGAAAAATTCCAAAAATCAAAGATTTTTACTGCTAAACTTAAATATGTTCATGTTTTTTCTAACGTATTTCTCAGATTAATCTTTCTAGTAATTCTTTTATTTTTCAAACTCAGAAATTGACATTGGAAAATCCCAATTTTATGCTTAGCAGCATAAAATAATATGACAATGGGAACAAGAACATTTTCATCAAGATTAAGGACTTAAAACAAGCTCCTGTGTCTTCCTGAAAAGTTACTTGTAAGTTAATTTTGTCTTATGTGACATTAAGACATTTACACTAGAAACAAGACCAAAATACTTGGTAAGATTTGGTGTTTTTGCAGTCTGGACTGTTGTGACGGCAGTCGCTCCACCCTCATCGTACCATTATGGACCTAGAACTAAATGGAGCCCAGAAATGGTTCGGGTCAGTCAAATGTCCCGCTTTTATAATTGAAATAGACTAAATATCATACCAAATCGCACTGACCCGTACCGTACAATACCGAGGCATTGGTCAAACACAACGGTTAATAATTGGTTTTCTGCAGGTTGATCATGTGAGACCAAGTCTGTGACCCAGTCAGGGTTTCTGACTGGGAGGTTTAGGCAATAAAACTACCAGTTTGACCAGATTTAACCTTGATGCCACCAATTCTCACCTAGAAAATTCTGTTAAATGAGACATAATGAAGGATTCTTTAATAACTTTCACACTGGATGAAGTCCTTGCTACTCTGTTTTGAACCTAAACAATCTTCTGGACATGGTTGGAAACTTGACCTGCTGCGCTCTTAGCATGCCACAACTCGGTGTCATCACCATTTTTCATGTCAGAGAGACATTTCATCACTCTATAGATCTGTGGCATGATCTTACCATGACCACGACGCCGAAAAACACAAAATCCTACCAAGTTATTTGGTCTAAGTTTGAGTGTAAACTTGAAATAACTTTTCAGAAAGACTTGGGAGCTTGTTTTAGGTCAATAATTCCTTAATGTTGACTGAAACAACTTATAAACCATTAAACAAGACATTTTCTGTCTGTGGAACCAGTATTTTAATTCTGCCCCATTGAAATGAATGTAAAACCTTAAAAATTCTGCCAAATTCAGAAATACTTTGTGCTTTTTGACAGTTTACTACATCAACTTAGAAAGTCCAATCAGCTTCTAAACAAGTTAAAAGATGTCAGTCTGTCTTCTTAAGATTTGGCTTTTTGATATGTCTTTCAGTTTTTATAATATCCTGATTTAAGTTTTATGCAAATTTTTTGGCCATTGTTATTTTTACAGTGTAATCCAAAACGGACAGAGTGCGCCCTCTAGTGACTGCCACTTTTCCAACTGTGACTGCCTCTTCACAAAATGCTGCTGTCTTAAGTTTTTTTTTCCCTTTCAATTAAGCAAATTTATTTTTGTAATTCCATTTTGCTCTTTTTTATGCAAATAGCACAAATTGGTGTCGAGCACGCAACTCCTAAATGCACAATTAGGCCTGTCACAGTAACAAACTTCACTGAACTATAAATGGTTGCAGAAATTATTGCAATAAATAACATCATTCTTTTGAGGTAATTTAAGTAAAATATTGATGATGATAATAATAATTAAAGTTTGCAATCTTAAACATAAACATTAATTTAGCAAAAGACACACAGTGGAGCTGGAAGACATGCTAACTCTCTCCCAGAAAATAAACAAAACAACCAAAAACAATAAATAAAATAGCGATTAAAAACCATGAACAACTGAAATCGTATTAAAGTGGATTATAGAGTCTAATAATTGCTCTTCAGTTTAAATTTATAATACGACTAATTGGTGGATTTTCTGGGCATGCTCAGAGCGCTTCATGACAGGAAGTAGGTTTTGATGCATTGTGGTTTGGTCTCCATCCATTTCCAGGTCCTCTTAGTAAATCCTGTTTGTGTTGTTTATATATAAAATATTCAGATCTCTGATTTCTGGAACGTGCTACTAAAGTTTTATGAGAGTAGAAGTTCCTAAATTCTCCTTCAGTTTTTAGCTGCTTGTGTTTCCTGCAGCNATTGTTAGTTACAACAAGAAATCTTGACTTCTAGGCTAATTGGTTGGTCTAATTGTAAATGTAAGATTTTATGTAAATGTTTGTGAATCAACAGTTTGTGTGTTTTGTTTTGTTGTGTTTCATTTTGTTTTGTTTTGTGAGTCTGAGCTCGTAAACGGGGAAATGTTCGCTTCGCAGCTGGGAGTTTGTCAGGAAAGTGTGTTTGGGTTTTATTAGGGCTTTGTTCCAGGATGAATCGAACAGATTTTAAAACCCGATTGTGTTGTGTTTGGCTGTATTGATTTGATTGTTATTTCTGGATCAGATTTTTACCTGGAGGATAACGGAGTGTGTTTGTGCTCCCCTCATACCTCCACAGAATCTGCATGTCCAGCCTCTTTGTTGAGCGTATCCGCTCTGGATCTTATTAACGCCGCCGGCTGAATGGCCGCCTCATCAGATCCTCTCTCTCCTTCTTTTATCTCTCTCTTTTTTTATTTTCTCTGCCTCTTTGTCCGGCCAGAGCTGCGCTCATTTCCTTCTGACCGTAATCGTCATCAGCGGCTCTCTGCAGGCTCTTTCAGGCTGTTTAATGCCGGCGGTGCGGCCGCTGTTCGTTCCCAGATCGGCGTCGTTAATGCCGGGGATAATGTGCAGGACGGCAGGCTGTAAAGCTGCCCAGTTCAAGCAGAGCGGAGACACTTGAAACATACAAAGGATGGAGTTGTTTGATTATTCCCAGCGTTCATTAAGAGGCTGAGCGAGGTGCACGTTTACAGACAGAGTGATACCTCCTGCAGCATTTCCTATCTGTGCTCAGGTGTTAACTTGGGCCAAAATGAACGAGTTGAAAGCACCAAGGAGCCACATTTTACTTTATTTATTCAGTTAAAAAATGCAAAATTATTTTATTGTGAATTATTTTCTTTTTCGCTGCTAAGATAAGAAACGAATCAATGTGTAATTTAATTTTAAAAATCTGGAAAAGGACCTCAAACTTGTACAGCCACACTTTGGACCAACAGGCTGGTTCTGAAATAATTCACAATCAAACGAATCAGATCTGATGGGATTAAATGATCAGATGAGCATAAAATACTCAAAATGTTCAGCTTTTAGCTTTTATTTTAACGTAACATTTAGTTGTTTTATTCAACTTTTTCTCAGATTATTACAAAAACTTCAACAGACTTTTTTCATTTATTTCCTTAATTGTCAGATTAATTCTGTTAATCTTCCCTTCATTTCTGCATTTATTTTGAGTCTTGCCTTGATTTCCATATTTAGTTTTGCTTTAATTCCTGCATTTGCTGCCTTGTTATTTCCAACATTCCTCCTTTCGTTTCTTTCCTTTTCCCCATTTTTAGTTTTATTCCTTCTTTACAGCTTTTTTTCCATCTTTATTCTCATCTTAACTTTTACATTTATTCTTTATTTTACTCCTTTACCAATGTTTCTACCATTCCTTGATTCATTTTTACCTCCCTGCCTTTATTTATTCATTCATTCATTTTTTTATATATATATATTTTTTCTACTAATTGATGATTTAAGGTTTCGGATAAACTTTGGATTTAAAGGAGAAGAAAGAACCGATCCGTTGTTCAGATAATAGAAATTAAAAGATGGAAAATCAAACATAAAGTTAATCTTGAGTTAAAAGCTGGTGGTGAATTTTCTGGAATTGTTTCTGTTTATTGCTTTATTTTGTTTCATCTCTTTTTCTTTCTTGTAATTCTCACAGATTAAGATGTGAAGTTAGTTTTTTATTTTACCAGTGGAGGGCGCCATTTCTCTTCTAAGGTGTCCAGATCCAAACCTTTACTCATGTTAATTTAAAAATAAATATTGTGTTATTATTAAATTACTTGAAAATAGTCTCAAAACAACAATATTATCATTTATTATAGAACAATTTATCGTCCAGGAACATTTGTTATCGTGTCAGACGTGGGAATGTCAATATTTCAGTTCAATCTCATTGAAAACTTTGCAGTTTTTCTGGATTTCTGAACCGTGTTCTTGTTGTTTGTGTGCAGAACTCGGCGCTAACTCTGCTCTGTGAACAGGCGGACTGCTGGATTAACCGCCTTCCTCTGACCTCTGACCCTTCGGCAGCCAACTGCAGCATCTACAGCCGAGGTGAGCGCTCTGCCGTCTGCCTCCGCAGAGATCCGTCAGGCCGTCAGTCTGAGTGTAAATCTGCTGGCTTCCAGGTGAGGAGCTGTTCTGTAAGGTCACCAGAGAGGTCAGGGCCGGTGGAAAGCTCCTAGCTTCTCTGACGCCGCCTCCGCCTTCCTCTTCCTCTTCCTCCTCTTCCTCCCTGGCTGCCCAGCTGTCTCCTCCACTGCAGCCGGCGGTGAAGGAGGAGCCTCTGTACCCGGCGGCGCTGCGCTCCGACATCCAGCTGCTTCCCCAGCAGGCCGGCATGGCAGCCATCTTGGCGACCGCCGTGGTCAACAGTGAGTACTGCCTCACTACCTGCTGAGGCAGTATTTAAAGTTAGATGGAGATTAACCTGATAACAATATGAGATAGAAGTCCCTCAAAAAAGTTTCTAATCATTCAGAAACTTTAGGAATACTTTTTTAAAAAGTATTTTAAAGTAACATGAATCAATAATTTTTTCCAAACTTGCAGGAGTTTTCCTTGGTTTTGGCTTTTTTTTTTTTTTGGATGGATAAAAAAGATGGATGAATGAAAATGGTTGGATGAAGATGGATGTGTCCAGTTTTCAACCTAACTTTTTCTATCGAATGTTCTTCAGTCGTTTCTAAACCTTTAGGTGTATTAAATATACAAACATGTTTGAGTTTCATGTTGGTAACTCAAAAATACAGAGAGCTTTACCTATAATAAATAATAATAATAATAAATACTACTGCAACAGACTGGAGCAAATTATCATGTCAGCAAAGCAACGCAGAACGTCTGAAAGTAAAAATATTGTTTTTGTTCTCATAACTGAAACTCCTTACTTTAACAGACTTTTCATCATTGAATAGAAAACATTTGACTCACATTTCCAGATGCTGAGTGTTTCAGTTTTTCACTTTTTGCACTTCAGTCTTAAATATTTATGGAAAACGTCATCGTATGTTGTAATGCTAAATATGGCCACCAGATGGCAGTGTTACTCTGTAGGAAATAGGCTTGCAGACGAGACACTTCACGCAGTTTTACTCTGTAGGAAGTCATTATAGGTGATTGAAAATACATAATAGAACATAATTAATGTCTGTAGCAATCATGCATCATTGTCCCTTTGTTAAGGTTTGGATTTATAGAGTATCAATAAAGTTGAATCACGACTCCTTCTCTCTCTGAATGTCTGTTTTTCTTGGTCAACAGAGGATATTTTTCCGTGCAAAGACTGTGGGATCTGGTACCGCAGTGAGCGGAACCTGCAGGCCCACCTCATGTACTACTGCGCCAGCCGGCAGAAGCAGCCGGCTGCGGCCTCTTCGCCCCCGCAAGACAAGCCCAAAGAGTCGTACCCCAACGAGCGCATCTGCCCGTTCCCACAGTGCAACAAAAGCTGCCCCAGCGCCAGCTCTCTGGAGATCCACATGCGCACACACAGTGGTGAGAGACGTCTCTTGACGTGTGGGGTGGGTGGATCGGTTGGATGCGGTTAACTTTCCCTCCACCGTCTCTTTCCTCAGGTGAGCGTCCGTTCGTTTGTCTCATCTGCCTTTCAGCCTTCACCACTAAAGCGAACTGTGAGCGCCATCTTAAGGTCCACACAGACACACTAAACGGCGTCTGTCACGGCTGCGGCTTCGTCTCCACCACGAGGGACATCCTCTACAGCCACCTGGTCACCAGCCACATGGTGTGCCAGCCGGGATCTCGCAGTGAGGTCTACTCTCCAGGACCAGGCCTTCCTAAACTGCCCCTCTCCACCGGTACGTCCAAATATCAATAGCCGTGTTTCCATTAAAAATGTGTGCAAAACCTTTACAATTTCTGATAATATGGAAAAAAAAAATACTTTATCATAATTTCAGTTACTTTTCTTGCCTCCCCAGCAGGGTAAACACTGATTATGTTAAATAGGGTTTTTAGACACCAGTAACAGTGATAGTAAAGATATATTAAGCTAGTTTTACAATTGATTCATTGAACTGGGAGGGGGTAATCACCAATTTCCTGTCAACTTTGAACATTTTTTTAACATAAAAACGCAATGGGTCTCTGGCGGACTGCCTCAGCATCTCTACCACCTGGTTGAGCAAGTTTTGTTGGGGAAACTCTGGCGTTGCTCTCGCAATGTCATTAAAAATCATGGATGTAAACATTTACATGACATACATCCATATTTCAGCTATGGAGCTAGCGTTCATCACCTATCAGCCATTAGAGGAGACGTTGACATCTCATTTGGGCGTTGGAGCAATAAGCCCCCTTTACTTAGGAGTGGCTACATGTACTCAGTGTTTTGGGGAAATTGTAGTCAGCAGATTTACAGAAGAGCTATGGACTCAACACATTTAAATGACAAATGAACTTTGGATGAGCTGTGCGATGCTGTGAGAGCTCTGGTGGAGCCAGCTGCTCATCGTCCAAGGAGGCCAGTGCCTACAAATAATAGCGTTACTGTTTTATACAATCTGCCATAATGCGGAAAAAGTGTTTCCATTGCAGTTTTGCAAAATTGTCATGTTTCCATTAATCCTATTTATTTTTGTAATGCCATTTTGCATAATTTTATGGTCAATGTAAATGCAGCCACCAAGACTTTGTGTCTCTGTCATTAGGGTTTGTATTAACACTCACTATCATCGACAGGTCTAAGCCCCGGAGACTCTGGTGTGGTGCTCAAGTGTCAGGTTTGCGGCCATAACTCTGACTCGCCCGCCCAGCTGCAGCAGCATGTTCGGACCCACCTGGAGGTCAGGGTCCCGGCTGAAAGGAGCCCCACTCCTCGCCAGAGCACCCCTTCGTCGGCCGAGCAGCCCCAACTGTCCCCACATGAGAGGGAACCACTAGCCTGTGTTCCCAAACCAGATTCATCAAGTCCAGGAGCAAACGGGGGATCAGCAACACCTCGAGACTTCAGTTCTCCTGACGCTCAGACTTCAGAGCTGAAGATCAAGGAGGAGCCGCAGTCAGAGTCTGAGACGGAGGAGCAGCAGATGGAGATGAAAGAGGATGGGGAGGAGGAGGGTGTCGGTGGAGAGGATCCGGATCAAGAAGTACGAAAGACGACAAAGGAAGAGCCAACTATGTCCTCTTCCTGTCAAACACCGAACTCTCCAAAGAGTCCCCCTAACCCAACCGTCAAGGCTGAACCAACCAGTCCCACACCTGGTTCCAGTCCTGCCCACGTTGGAGGAACAGGTTCAGGCGTCGCAGGAGGATCAATCTTCCTTCCCCAGTACATGTTCAACCCTGAAGCAGCCATCCTGCCACAGGCATCAGAGATCCTGGCAAAGATGTCCGAGATGGTCCACAGTCGGCTGAAACAAGGCCAGGCGGTCGTTCAGAGCAACCCAGCTGCCTTCTTCACCTCCGGACCTACCACGACTGCAGCTGCAGCCACTGCCACTCCACCCCAGAAAGGAGCCACATGCTTTGAATGTGACATCACCTTCAATAACATCAACAACTACTATGCACATAAAAGGCTTTACTGCTCCAGCAGACACCAGGGAGAGGGCGCAAGCTCGGCCTCAGGGTCCGGAGTCTCTGCGCCAGCAGCTTCTGGCGGACTTCCCAGCTCGTCTCCTCAGATTGGTGCATCAAGCAGAGCCGCGTCCGTCTCTCCAACGAACTCTGAGCCTCCTGCAGGAACCAGAGTGGCAGAATCTAAGAGGCTGGTTGAGGTAAAGACAGAAACTCCTGCAGGGAAAGAAGGAGTGTCGTCTTCTTCAGAGGGTGAAGGTGGTGGAGGAGGAAGGGCAAGCGAAGGCAGTCAAAGTCCTGCCAGCGGTTCTACAGAGGACATGGAAGACGACCCTAACAAAACCTTCTGCGAGGCCTGCAACATCCGCTTCAGCCGTCATGACAACTACACCATTCACAAACGGTTCTACTGCGCGTCTCGCCATGACCCATCCAACCAGCGGGCCACCCACATGTCCAAGACCTCCAACACCGCGGCCTTCCTTCCTCAGCCCATCCGCACTCGTAAGAGGAAAAAGATGTACGAGATCCACATGGCTCGAACAGAGGCGCTAGCTAACGCCGCTGCTGCTGCCACCACCTCCGGGGCTTCTGCTCCCTCTCCCTCCGTTCTGGGTTTGGTGGTGAAGCAGGAAGTCTCTCCCAGCGGTGCGAGTGGCTCCAGCCCCGAAGGAGACGGCCCCATAGACCTGAGCAAGAGACCTCGTTTGAGGGAGACCCCTCGGCACAACAGTGGCAGCGGTATTCTCCCGGCGCTTCCTCTTACCGATTACCACAAGTGCACCGCCTGCAGCATCAGCTTCAACAGCATTGAGAACTACCTGGCCCATAAGACCTACTACTGCCCAGCCACCACTCTGCAGCCACACACCCTGGAGCAGCTTCACAGGCTCAAGAGGTCAGCCTCCACTTCCCCTAAGAGCAGACCCCAACAGGAGCGGCTGGACCTCCTCCATCCTGCTGAGGCTAAAGCTTTGCCTGCTGAGTGGGTCGCCCAGGGTCAAGGGGCGTCCCCCAGCCCTCGCCCCTCTGCCTTACCCGCTTCTGGTGCTGCATCTCCCTCGCATGCAACGCTCGCAGCCACTCCAGGAGCCGGAGCTAAAGGAGCGGCTGCCAGTTCCTCCCTAGCGGTCTGCCCGTACTGTCCAAACCGGCCCATCACCTGCGACCTGGTGGAGCACTTCAAGACCACCCATGGGCTGGTCCTAACCGTTCAGCCTCCACCGGAGACCCCGCAGCGGCCCAGCAGGGCGGTCAGCCGCAGCCCAAGCCTCAGTCCCAGGGATGGGGTCACCGGAGCCACCACCCCCACATACCAGGCCAAGATGGCCTCCCGAGTCCACAGAGACAGCGTTAACGGACAGACCTGCAGCGGCACCGCTTCCCCTGCGTCCCCGCAGGTGAACGGCAGCCCGTCAGCTGGGGGAGGATCGCCTTCTTCTGCCTCACCCCTCCCCGTGTCTCCGCCCCGCGCCCCCTCTCTGACTGTCTCACCCGTGCCTGAAGCTCCGCGGGAGAAGGTGGCGCCCGTCCACCTTCCCGAGAGCACGGCATCCAATCCCATCGCCGGACCCAAAATGGCGGTAATCTCTCCGGTCCAGAACGGTAACTCCCGCTTCTGCCGGCTGTGCAACATCAAGTTCAGCAGCCTCTCTACGTTCATAGCTCACAAGAAATACTACTGCTCTTCCCACAGCGCTGAACATGTCAAGTGAGCTCTGTAATCTCTCTTCTTCCCCTTCTCCTGTGTCTTTCTGAGTGGATTGAACGCAGAGAGGCGCCCCCTGCTGGAGGAACCAACACGGATGACTGTTACGTCCCATCCTCTGCAGGTGGTGTTACGAACTCAGTGGTTTCCTCTCCAAATGGGTCAGTTTTCACACACTAAGAGCTGAGACACGTCCTCTTCACCTTTCCGACCTGAACGGAGGGATATTTCAAACAGACTCGATCGTTGTTAATGTTTTTATTCTCTGTGCATATTGTATGATGTCTGAAAAACAGAAATCTATGATGCTTTTGTTTCAACACTGGCTCTTTTTTTGTTAGTTTTTTTCTGGGTGGGAGAAGCAGAGATCACCGTGTTACTAATTTACCGAAGGATGGACGCTTTCTTTTCATACGCGCAACATTGTTTTTATTTTTTCTTCAAAGAGCAAGGGAGAAAAGAAATGTGAAATATTTATCTTTGAGTCCTCACTGATTTCATGTCGACGGAAAACTACCTACCTGTTGTCTGAGAGTATTTGTATTTTTTATTTGTATATTTTTTCATACTGTTCGAAGGCCGTGTTTGGATCAGGTGTGCTGAAGTGACTTTTCTAAGTGTAGATATGTAATATCTTCTCACAGTAATCACTGGGATCACACTGAGCTTTGTTATTATCACGTTAGCGTTTTGTTAGCTGGTGGTGAGGTTTGTGTTCATTTTTATTTTTTTCGTCTCTGCTTGTTGCTGATTAGATGTTCGATTAGATCGCAGCGGCTCGCTGATTGTTGAAGATGATGATGAAGCCCTGCGGGTTTCAGGTTAAAGTAGTTTTTACCCGGTGATGAAGGCACAACATTGTGTTTACGCCACATGTTCCCATGCAGCAGGACAGTGTTAGCTCAAACTGTGAATACTTTTTGATTTGGAAAGGACGCATCAGGACGCAGTGGGGACGATCTGTCACATCATCACTCAGTCTGATAGGCTGGCACTTAACGCTTCACGGACCCCAGGCCTGAAAAAACTAAACTCATTTTAACCTCATGTTCCCTCAGAATACTATTTATTCTTCCAACATTTCGGATTTGATCTGATCAGACACATAAACAGCCTGAAAACTGTCAAAATTAAGAAGTTAACAAAGCAAACTATTTTTTGCTGCTGATTTAAAGGTCCATTATGTGGGATTTAGTGCCACCTAGTGGCTAAGGTAGAACTTCTGCTAAATATTGTTGGTTTGGTTTGTCCCCTCTCTGTTACAGTAGGTGTTTGTTGAAATCTCACCAAGTATTTTTGGTCTAGCTTCTAGTATCTTAACACACTAGAAATAAGGCAAAACTAACTCACAAGTAACTTTTCAGCGAGATGGAGGAGCTTGTTTTAAGTAAATAAGTTATTAATGTTGATGAGACTGAAAATCTCTTGTTATAAGTGAAATATTCTGCCAGTGGAACTAGTTTCTTAATCACTTTTAAGGACTTATTTATCTAAAACCAGCTCCTATAATTGCTGAAAAGTTACTTGTAAGTTATTTTGGTCTTATTTCAAGATATTTGCACCAGAACATTGACATTTTGTAGATAGAAAAAACGTGGTTCCACCAAAACATTCAGAAGTTTTCTGGAAAAGACAAGTAAATTCCTGAGCCCCAAAAAGTCAAGCATTTGTTAGAAACAACTCAGAAATTTTTAGATTAATTTCAGAAAATTTCTAGAAAAAACACAAATTTCACAAAAATCTGGAATTTTTTACTTTTGAAACTCAGAAAAATTCCAAAAATCAAAGATTTTTACTGCTAAACTTAAATATGTTCATGTTTTTTCTAACGTATTTCTCAGATTAATCTTTCTAGTAATTCTTTTATTTTTCAAACTCAGAAATTGACATTGGAAAATCCCAATTTTATGCTTAGCAGCATAAAATAATATGACAATGGGAACAAGAACATTTTCATCAAGATTAAGGACTTAAAACAAGCTCCTGTGTCTTCCTGAAAAGTTACTTGTAAGTTAATTTTGTCTTATGTGACATTAAGACATTTACACTAGAAACAAGACCAAAATACTTGGTAAGATTTGGTGTTTTTGCAGTCTGGACTGTTGTGACGGCAGTCGCTCCACCCTCATCGTACCATTATGGACCTAGAACTAAATGGAGCCCAGAAATGGTTCAGGTCAGTCAAATGTCCCGCTTTTATAATTGAAATAGACTAAATATCATACCAAATCGCACTGACCCGTACCGTACAATACCGAGGCATTGGTCAAACACAACGGTTAATAATTGGTTTTCTGCAGGTTGATCATGTGAGACCAAGTCTGTGACCCAGTCAGGGTTTCTGACTGGGAGGTTTAGGCAATAAAACTACCAGTTTGACCAGATTTAACCTTGATGCCACCAATTCTCACCTAGAAAATTCTGTTAAATGAGACATAATGAAGGATTCTTTAATAACTTTCACACTGGATGAAGTCCTTGCTACTCTGTTTTGAACCTAAACAATCTTCTGGACATGGTTGGAAACTTGACCTGCTGCGCTCTTAGCATGCCACAACTCGGTGTCATCACCATTTTTCATGTCAGAGAGACATTTCATCACTCTATAGATCTGTGGCATGATCTTACCATGACGCTGAAAAACACAAAATCCTACCAAGTTATTTGGTCTAAGTTTGAGTGTAAACTTGAAATAACTTTTCAGAAAGACATGGGAGCTTGTTTTAGGTCAATAATTCCTTAATGTTGACTGAAACAACTTATAAACCATTAAACAAGACATTTTCTGTCTGTGGAACCAGTATTTTAATTCTGCCCCATTGAAATGAATGTAAAACCTTAAAAATTCTGCCAAATTCAGCAAAACTTTGTGCTTTTTGACAGTTTACTACATCAACTTAGAAAGTCCAATCAGCTTCTAAACAAGTTAAAAGATGTCAGTCTGTCTTCTTAAGATTTGGCTTTTTGATATGTCTTTCAGTTTTTATAATATCCTGATTTAAGTTTTATGCAAATTTTTTGGCCATTGTTATTTTTACAGTGTAATCCAAACCGGACAGAGTGCGCCCTCTAGTGACTGCCACTTTTCCAACTGTGACTGCCTCTTCACAAAATGCTGCTGTCTTAAGTTTTTTTTTCCCTTTCAATTAAGCAAATTTATTTTTGTAATTCCATTTTGCTCTTTTTTATGCAAATAGCACAAATTGGTGTCGAGCACGCAACTCCTAAATGCACAATTAGGCCTGTCACAGTAACAAACTTCACTGAACTATAAATGGTTGCAGAAATTATTGCAATAAATAACATCATTCTTTTGAGGTAATTTAAGTAAAATATTGATGATGATAATCGAAGTTTGCAGTCTTAAACATAAATAAACATTAATTTTGCAAAAGACACACAGTGGAGCTGGAAGACATGCTAACTCTCTCCCAGAAAATAAACAAAACAACCAAAAACAATAAATAAAATAGCGATTAAAAACCATGAACAACTGAAATCGTATTAAAGTGGATTATAGAGTCTAATAATTGCTCTTCAGTTTAAATTTATAATACGACTAATTGGTGGATTTTCTGGGCATGCTCAGAGCGCTTCATGACAGGAAGTAGGTTTTGATGCATTGTGGTTTGGTCTCCATCCATTTCCAGGTCCTCTTAGTAAATCCTGTTTGTGTTGTTTATATATAAAATATTCAGATCTCTGATTTCTGGAACGTGCTACTAAAGTTTTATCAGAGTAGAAGTTCCTAAATTCTCCTTCAGTTTTTAGCTGCTTGTGTTTCCTGCAGCATGAAACTCAATCGGTTGCCACAGTGACAGGAAGACAAACATTCACTGCAAAAACATAAATGCTACCAAGTATTTTTGTCTAGTTTATAATGCAGATATCTTCAGACATTTGAAATAAGACAAAACTAACTTATAAGTAAATGTTCAGAAGATACAGTAGCTTGTTTTGAGCCAATAATTCCTACTTTTTCTACTGGCAGATGATTTCACTTATAACAAGAGGAAAATGTTTTGTTATAATCTGCCAGTGGACAAGAACTTTTTAATAATTATTGACTCTTATTTGGCTGAAGTTTCTTGTAAGTTAGTTTTATCTTATTCCAAAGGCAGACAGAAGTGGTTGGTAGGGTTTCTTGCGTGTTTGAACTGTTTTCATGCCGTTCGTCGCCCGCTGTGCTCCGCAGCTCTGACACCGCTGAGGGAACCGAGCGCCCAGTTGAACTCAGCCCCAGTTTGTTGCACTGTGTCAAAATGTGCTGAATGTTTTTAGATTTAGCTACTTTTTTTTTTCCTAACGTATTTATGTTACGCAGCACTTTTTCCCGGCCTGAATGCGTCATCGCTCACCTTGAAGGACTTTTTCAAAGATTTTACTTTTTACTTAATTCAACATGTTTTTTTGTAATGATTACTTTGTCTATAATGGAGAAAATCACATCGAATGTCAAACACTTTTATTTCAATATTTTTTATATATTTTTTTTCAGCTCCACTACACTCTTGTCCAAACTATGCATGGGAAATAAAACGTTCTGAGAGACACTGAGTGGTTCAGAGTGAGTCTGAGTTTCTTCTGCGTACCTGAGAGGAAGTCCTTGACTCCTCGCCGCCTGCTCGTCACTCAATTTGTTTTCTTTTCTTCAGAAAACGTGCAGAGTGCCGTTTCTGCTTCACGGAGAAAAGGCTGAATGAATCATCAGCTCTGCTTTAGAAATGAACCTGTGTGGGCTTATTCAGAGCTCCAGGGCCGAAACCATTCGCTGTGCGTAAAACGAGCCGATCCGGAGCGCGGCCTTCAGTTCGGGGATTCAAAACCAAACGGAAGCCATCTTGGCATCACAGCGGAACAAGCAGGAAGGAAACTGATATTTAACTTTTAGTTAGGAAAGTTACAAAAACACAAAAGCGTGATGTTGCTCCAGAAAAACTCAGATTAAACTTGTACAAATATATGAATAATTATACTTAATAGTAAGAGGATGTCCAAAGTGCAGCTCGGGGGCCATTTGTGGCCCTTGGATACATTTTGTGTGGCCCTGACTGCAATTCAAGAACGGCACACTGTGAGCCTCTGACTCTTTCTGTAATTTATATTTTCCCTTTTATCATTTTTCTTTTTTCCATTTTCCTTTAATTTTTCGTTTTGTAAAATATATTTTTTCTTACATTTTACTTTTACTTGTTTTTTTAAGCTTTTTTTGTTTCTTTTCTTTTCATAAACTTTGTTCTTTTTTCCTATAACTTTTTTCCTCTTTTCTTTCATTTTATTTTTTTTAGTTTTTTTTTACTTTTTTTTCTTTATTTTCTTAAAATTGTTTTTTTTTTCTGATTTTTCATTTACTTTTCTTTTCATGAACTTAGAACTTTTTCCTTTACTATGCATATTTTTTCCATCTGCGTCAATGATGCTGGACTGGACTAATCATTGTTCTCTCATTATAAATGGTTTCTACATCCCATAATAGTATATATTCCAGTCGGTGAGTCGAACCACTGACCGCTGTCATGGTGCAGGACTGGATGCCGGTTTGCAGGTTTCGTGTCTGCAGCTGCATGCAGCCCCTCAGTGACGCTCTAGGGAACCTGTTGCTGCTGTCAGTTAGCGTTAGCTTCAAAGATGGATCTGTAACATGTGTTTTCAATCCAGCAGCTGACAGCTGGGATCCTGCAGCGATGGAAGGAGCCGCTCTAACATCAGGGAATCAAAGTCGCTCGACGTGCTTCCTGTTTTTATGTCCAATCATAAAATGAACAGAGAAAAAGCCTGAAAAGGTCGTGTCAGACCATCTGTCCTAAAATTGAAAATTTAATTAGTAATTCTTGAGTTAAGGGACAAAATGAGTTAAAAAACAACAAAAAAAACAATATAATTATTCCTTAAGCTTATGTATTCAAATATGACAAATAATGTTTAGGAAATGTAAAGACATCAGCTGCAGGCTCCCAGTGGAAACATTGTTTTAAAAGTTCCATTTTTACTGGACCTCACCCAGAACTTTGTCAACACCATCTGACAAAAATAAATATAAAATTATTTTTTAATGACCCTGTTAGTGATATTTTTACTCAGTTTTACAGATAAATGATTCACAAATAATATATTTAAAACAAAAACGAGCTAACCAGAGCGAACCGAAACTAGCCAGAGCTAGCCAAAGCTAACCAGAGCCAACTGAAGCTACCCAGAGCTAACAGGAGCTAGCCAAAGCTAACCAGAGCGAACCGAAACTAGCCGAAGCTAACCAGAGCCAACTAACCAGAGCTAACTGAAGCTACCCAGAGCTAACAGGAGCTAGCCGAAGCAAACCAGAGCGAACCGAAACTAGCCAAAGCTAACCAGAGCTAAATGAAGCTAACCAGAGCTAACTAAAGCTAACCAGAGCTGCCTTGCCCTCCAGCAAAGGAAGAAACAGGAAGTGGTGCCTCAGTATTTCTGATGCCCCCCCAATAAAGGCTGATTTTGTTTACATTGCTTTAATGTCTGACGGTGTTGACAAAAACCTGGGACACAATTCCAATTTAGTTGGAAAATATATAAAAATTGCTGTATATAAATATCTGGTTTCAACAGTATGAACCGGATCAGCCATGCGGCGGAGCACCGCAGAGTCATCGATGAATGAAGACATGAGGAAGGTGTCAAAACAGACACAGGAGGTCAGGAGGAGCAGCAGTTCAGGGAAACGCTCAACACTCCACAGCGTGGACCAGGGGCCACGCCGAAACACCGATCCGATGACAAAAGAGCCGGAGCGAGACGGAGAGAGCAGCAGCTGTCTGGAGGAGCAGTGAGACGGGACGGATCGTGTCCTCAACAAGGTCCCGCATGTCTCCTGACAGCCGGCTCGTCCGCTGATGTCACCACGGCGCCTTCAGGCTGTCGTTTGTTGTTCTGTTCTGCTCAAACTGACCGAATGTGTCGTCCTCAGGAGAAGGACGAGTCTGGCCTCAAAAAGAAAAACCTCCAGGAGAAACGAGTCGAATGGTTCAGACGCTCTCTGCAGGAAAAACAAAAAATGTTTTCTGATGATGCTGGAACCGAAGAATGACGGTCAGGGCTGCTACCATGGCAACACACCTAACAGATGAAGATAAACGCATCCATCCATCAATCGTCTTCCATGGATGTTAAACCGGATGCATTTCTTGCTTCTTCAATCTTTAATTGTTAAATCCAATAAACAGATGAAGATTTTTTGGAATCAGCAGAGAAAGTTTGGCCATTTTTCCTGTCTGAAACCTTCAGATTCATTTTCTTTACCATCATGGATCAATTAAGAGACATTAAGTAAATTATCTGGACCTGCAGATCATCCAGAACCATCAGCCGGACTGGATCCTCACGTTTTGCTCGGTAGGCAGAATCTTCCTCCCAGTCTGAGGATGATGAGTCAGCGGCTGCCACAGAGACGGTAAACTCTGATTCACTGCTCCTGACCGAGGCGCTCAACCCAAATGTGAAATAACGACGGAGGAGGCCGGCGCTCGCAGCCGAAGTCAAACGTATCCAAATTCAGCAGAGCGGAGCAAACTAACTGCTGACTCTGTCTGCTCCAGTCCCACACAAATCAGCCGAGTCCGTTCAGACGTTAGAGCCCAGAGGGGGTGAAAGGCCTCAGAACCACCCAATCACATCACAACCTGTAACCTGAGCTGTCATGGCGTCTGCCAGGCTCCTGGAAACGTACGGCGCTGGAAACGTCAGACAGCAGGAACGTAAAATCATGAAATACAACTCGGGTCTGACAGGTGACGAAAACCCAAAATGGAGTTCAACCAAATCAAAACACTGGGTCCTTATGATGTCAAACTCTAATCAGGTGATCAAATAAAACACCTGCAGTTTTCTGAACCTCAGCCTGGAAGATAAATAGATCAGTTGGTTGGTATGAAGGTTGGTAAGAAATATTTTAGAAAAAAAATGGACTTTTTTTTAGCTCAAAAAGTTAAACATTTTCTAGAAAAATTCAAACATTTCAGGATTAATTTCAGAACATTTAAAAAAAGTTTTTAAAAATTCAGCTTTTGATACTCAAATTAGTTTGGAAATATCAGATTTTTTCAAGTAAAAGTAAATTTTCAACTTTTCAAACTCAGAAATTTGACATTTTTTCTAGAAAATTTCTGAGAATCTAAAAATTTCTGAGTTTTTTGGCGGAAACATGCTCCGTTTTTTCCATCAGTGGCTGTAATACGCCGTTATATTAAGAGTTCTAGAAAAATGAAAACTGGATGAAATGAAACTTCTGCAAGACTTCTGCCAGATTATATTAGCAGCATGTTTTTCCATCTTTAGCCATTTCCCTGTAAGCGTTGGATCAGACCGGAGCCAAACGACCCTCACAACTGTTCACACACTCCCACTCAGTCTGCGCGTTAGTCACCGCCGCCTCTGACTAACACACACTCTCTAAATCTGCCGCCTTCCCCGGCGAGCCGAAGCAGGATCCAAAATATCACACCAGAGAGTTCGTGTCGAGTCCGATCTGCTCATGTTTCTCTCTTTGGAAGATCGAAAGCAAATTCTTAGCCTCAAAACTGAAATAGAAAACTAACGAGGCAACACACTTTGAGATTTAGTGTTTTATTCCGTCCAAACAGACAGAATGTTTGGATAAAAACATGAACTTTGTTAAAGTCCAAAGTCTGACACAAAAACCAAACAGCTTCAGATTCTTCAGTTGAATCAACGATAAATTTCAAACATAAGACAGAAAAGACAAAATACAGTTTAAGTTCCAACATGTCAAACCGGTTTCCAGACAGTTTGTTGCATTAAAAGAAGAGTTTAATTTTAGCGCAGCTACCATGTTTATAAATGCATTTATGGAGCTAAATTGGGGCAAAATGTTTTGTTAATGTAAAAATAGCTTGTAATCAGAAGTCTAAAACTTAAATACGAAACCTGAGTTTTAGTCTAAAACGTGAAAACTAAACAATTTATCCAAACTGAAAATCAGGGAGTCATTTTTAAAATATTGATTTAATTCTGGAAGTATTTCTGAATAAATTATAACATTTTAATTTTTACATATTTTTTTCAATTCACTTTTTATCTTTTTAGGATGAAATCTTATTCTTTTTTACAGCTTCAAATAATTTTTCCCCACTTTCAATTTCAAGTTTTAGGTTTCTTTATCAGAATATATTTTCTTCAAATTAACAAAACTCTTGTCGCTAATTTTGCTCCATATGTATTAAATAAAATTAAAATCTAAGGAAATCTACAAAGCAGTCACTGCTTGAAAACTAGAGAATCTACAAACATTATTATTATTATAATCATCAGCTTTTTTATTTATGTATTGAATCGCAGCTCAACGTTCTACAAATCACATAAAATTATGAGATTAAATCAGTCTGAATGTTTTACACACAGGATTTAAAATCTGACAGTGACCTCTGCGTTGGTCTCTTTGTTTCTGTAGTGCAGATTTTAAGGTTGTGGTAAAATAATTCCCCTTTCACTCTTTATTTAAACGACCTTTTGGTTTTAATTATTCTGCGTCTAACAAACAGAGACTCAGCAGGTCTAGAACAAGGTAAAACCAGAGAAATGTTAATGAGTTTAAAGCCCCTGCGCGTGCGCGTGCACGCACACACACACACACACACACACACTCTCCACCCACATTACTGTACCTACATGTGGTTTCCATGGAGAACATTAACACGTCTTTGATAAGAATGACTCATTCATTTCTGGGTATAATCAGCTCTCTGCTCCGTCCCCCTCCGCCTGTGATCTGATGACACGTTTCCCTCGGACTCTGCAGCCATGCCAGGCGCCGCGCCGCGGGGGTCCGGACGCCCGACCATCAACGCCCACGCAGACGGCTGCAAAGGTGTGAAAGCTGAAAAGAGAAGCAGCAGCTCAGGTGGAGAAGGATCAGGTCTGATGTTAAAATGGGGATTAAATGGGGTCAGTAATGAATGCTTCATTTATGCACATGTAACCCAGGTTAAAATAGCCTCTTCATAAAAACACACACTGGGTGAATGCACTGGTTTTAGATAAGGTTCACCTTTGACATGAGAGAAAGATGTCACATTATGAACAACATCAGGGCTGCAGGGTTTCCTACAAAAGAAACTACAGAAATCTGTTCAATGCTCTGTTGACTACTGTTAAGGTCACTGCAGAAAGAAATAAGGGAGTACATCTCTGCCAAAAAACCCAGGAAAAAATGGAAACATTTCTGAGCTCCAAAAGTTCAAAACTTGCTAAAAAAAAATGCTGAAATTTTTAGATTAAGCTCAGAAGTTTCTAGAAAATACAAACAGGAAATTTGGGAGATTGAATAATAAAAAAAAAAGTTAAGAAAAAAATTCAAGTTTTCTAGAAAAAAAAATTAAATATTCTGAGTTAGAAAAGTTGAAAATTTGCCAAAGAAAGGGACCTATTTTATTTAATCTCTGATTTTAAAAAAGGCAATTTCTGAATTTAAAGAGTTGAACATTTGCCAGAAAAACTCAGAAATGTTTCAGATTAACCTGAGAAAGAAATTTCTAATCTCAAAAAGTTTAAAAGAATTTCTGAGTGAAAAGTCAAAAAAATTTAACTTCTCAAACTTTTTGTAGAATTTTTTTTTAGATTAATACAGAAGTCTCTTTTTTCTTTGGACTTTTCAAACTCTGACATTTGTGAGCTTCTGGCAGAAATTTACTCCAAACAAAAAAGGGGGGAAAAAAAACCATTAAAACATGACATCACAGTTCAATGAGTCCACTCAGATTATAACGATCATAATTGCCATAATTTGCTCCATTATTGGAAGATAATTAATGAGGTTTTTAACGAGCCGGCCGGCCGCCGACTGGCTGCGTGTCGGAGTTTGACTCTGCAGCAGCAAAGCGTCTTGAAAGCCTCAGGCTGTAAATCAACATTCTGCGCTGAACTCCAGCGGCAAAGCGAATCGTCATTCTGCTGGTGTGAAGGTTTTAATCCAGGTAGACAGAGCGGATTATCTGGATTATATTAGAGAGCATGTAGTCCTCGTGTCTGAAATCGATCAGCAGAATCAGGAGTTTCTTATTTTATTGTCCTGGAGCTGAGCTGCTTTCTGCTCCAAACTGAACGTTTTTGAAACCAACAGGTTTGATATGAGCCTTAAGAAGCTGCAGAAGAATTCACACTGAACACTTTAAATCACATTACAGCCTTTGACTGCAACAATTCACTGATAAAAAACAAAACGGAGCATCACTCTGAAGTTATTCCATTTTCTTAACCAAACAAATCTGAAAAGTGTGGAGTGCATTTGCACCAGCGTATGTCTCAAATATCAGACTTCACTGTAAAAACACCAAATCTTACCAAGTATTTTGGTCTAGTTCAAATATTTTAGTGCACCTCAAATGAGACGAAAACAACTTGTAGGTAACTTTTCAACAAAACATGGAGTAAAAAAATACTTAATATTGATGAAAATGTTTTAGTTCTACTGGTAGATTATCAACTTATAACAAGACATTTTCCCTGTTATCAGTGAAAAAATCTGCCCAGCAGGTTTTTTTATTGTAATTCCACAATCCCACAATGTTAATTGTGACTTTATTGCAAATTTTCTGCAAATAATTGTCAAAAATACTGATAAATGATAAACTGTTAGTATTCCTCACTTTTTGCCTCTCTGCTGCCTCCGCCTCACTGAAGTCCAGTTTTAATCCTCCTTTCTTGCTTTAGTTAATTTTTTGCTGTTATTTATTCATATATAATTGGTTATTTATTTCGTAGATCAATATCTCTGCTTTTTCGTCTGTAATGTTTGTTTTATATGCACAAATTGGTGGATTTGTTAATATTTTTAACAGTTTGTTGTTAAAATATTTAAACAGTTTGTTTTGTCCGGCCCTTTAAATTCGTTCTTGGTCTTGATGAGGCCCACAGTCAGAATCATTTTCCCTGCTGCAGGTAAAGGAAACCTGCCTCTGTTGCTCTGTGGTGGGTTTGGCAGCAGGAGGCAGGATGAGCCGGTGCAGATAAAGGATGGAGATGTTTGGGAGCAGATTAAATCCTCTGAGTGATTCTGTCCTGGAGCTGCAGGTGAAAAACAACCTTTGAGCTTCGACGTAAAGCAGAGAGCAATAATAATGGTCCGGTCCAGGAATCTGCATTAAACTCTCCCTCCTCCAGGCTGATCTCTGTGACACAATCATGTGTTTTTAATTTGCTGCTGCCTCTGATTCTGCAGCACAGATAAAATCCTCTAATTGAAGTATTTTATGCCGCTCCAGATGGCGAGCCATTTCCCATTATCACCTCAGAAAGAGTCGGCCTTTCTGCTCTTCTTGTTCCGAATCGTGTTACAGAACTTTCAACAATTAACCTCGTCCTCGTTAGACTTTCCACCATTTTCTGTTCTAACTTCAGTTCTGCAAACTTCTCCTTTTGTTGCCCAGATGTTGAAAACATTTTCAGCGTCTGAGATCCGCATGAAGTTTATTTTAATCTGTAAAACGTAAAAAAATGCTCCAGACGAAAAACCAACAAAACCTAAAAACTGTGATCAACAGTTTGGTTTCTCCACTTTTCTTCAGGATTATTTTAACGGAGCCTGTTTGAGCTGGTGACGTTGCATTATAACTGGATTCTAGCAAAGACTTTGACTAGGCCACTTCGTAACCCACTTTTTGAAACTTTTCTAGGTGAACTTGCTGCTGTGCTTCACCAACACAAACACAACAAAACACACAACATACCAACACAAACACACAATGTAACAGCGAAAGCCTCATGGGAAAAGTAAAAAAATCCAGAACAGACCAACAAAAAGGATATTTACAAACCATAGTTTGTAAATATTTAGGTTACAAACAACTCCTTAGTAAGACAGATAAGCTAAATATTTGGTTAACAAGCTAAACGACAACTATAATGGCAGATATGCTAGAATGGATTTCATGCTAGCTTCTGTTTAGCTTAACTTCCATTGTGACTTTTGGGCCACCGTACCTTCCTGCCCACAGAATCGCCTTCTATCGAGATAATTTAAAGAACCGGTGAGTTACTGCAGAGTTTAATTTCCCTGTGAGTTTAAATTGAATGTCTGACCGACTGAATGATAGTTTTACGGTTGGTGTAAAATGTTGCTCCCTCCGCTTTTATCTCGCCAGTCAAGTAGAGTCAGTGAATATATAAAATGCATCCCAGAGCCTGACAATGGCGTGTTTAACATTTTACTTCCTTTCATTCTTTATAACCAAGAGGAATTGACCTTCAGGACGATGTCACATTAATTAGGCCGCGTGTTCGGCCTCCATCCATTATCTGGACGCTCGTTTCTTCCTCCGGTGTCAGCTGGAAACAAAGGGAAAGCCGTAACGATGCTCTGACTGCACAAACAAGCATCCACACATTGTCTTATGGCCCGCTTTTAATGACCAGTGGAAGAGCACGCACACACACACACACACACACACACACACACACACACACACGCTGTGAAAGCGACGATAATGATTCTCCTTTTCTTTGCAGTCAAACAAAATCGTTTCTCTCTCCAAAGCCTCGTCCCCTTCAGTTCGGTACGCACGCAGCAGCAAGAGGGTTTTATTATTTGATTTGTGCCACTATTCAGCCTAAAGATGTGACAATTTCACCACCTTGAAAGAACAAAAGCTGCTGTAAGTGTCGGGAAAAGCGCTCTGAAGTTAACAGAGTCTGAACCGTTTCCCAAGCAGCCAAAGAAAACTGAACATCACAGATCAAAACCAAACATGAGCCACGAACTCAGCTGGCTCTCATTACCGGCGTTCATCACCGCTGGAGATTATCGACATTAAGATGCATCATCAGAGGTTTTAATCTGAAATGTGACACAAATCAAAATGAAAACACAATAATGAAGAGACATGAGCAAAACCTGGAGCAGTCCGTCACACAAACAGGAGTTTGTAAACTGAACCTAATGTTTAGTTAGCAAGCTATAAGCCAAATATTTAGTTTGAACCAAGATATTTAATTTACAATGAACATACAAACTTGCTAACTAAATATATAGTTTACAAACTAAATATATAGTTTACAAACTAAATATATAGTTTACAAACTAAATATTTAGCCCCATAGTAAATGTAAGCTAAATAAGCGAAATATTTAGTTAGAACTTATTTAGTTTACAGTGAAAATACAAACTTGTTAACCAAATATTTAGTTTCCAAACTAAATATAAATTAACTAGTCTTTAAACAAAATATTTAGTTTGTAAATAAACCTAAATATTTGGGGTGCTTAGCTTAAATATTTAGTTCGCAAACTAAATAAGCTAAAATAAGCTAAATATTTAGTTTACAAACTCCAAACCATCCATCCATTCATTTTCTTTACACCCTTGTCCCTCAGTGGGGTCAGGAGGTGCTGCTGCCTCTCCAGCTAACGTTCTGGGTGAGAGGCGGGGTCACCTGGACAGGTCGCCTGGACAGGTCACCTGGACAGGTCGCCTGGACAGGTCACCTGGACAGGTCGCCAGTCTGTCGCACTCTAAACCAAAGGCAAACTAAATATATAGTTTGGAAACTAAATATAGTTAGTAAACTAAATAAGCCCTGCGACAGACTGGTGAGCTGTCCAGGGTGACGTTAGCTGGAGAGGCACCAGCACTTCCTGACCCAGGAGGGCCAAGAGCGAACAGAAAATGGATGGATAAACTAAATAAGCCAAATATGTAGTTTACAAACTAAGCTATATGGTTAGTTTAAAATCTAAATATTTAGTTAGCTCCAAACTAAATATCAAGTTTGTTTAGTTAGTGAACTAAATATTTGGAATAAAATAGTTAAAAGTGAAGTATTTAACCCAGTAAATGTTTAGTACGTGAAAATGTAAAAACTGAAGTCACTGAACTTCATGGGAATTCATTTTTTCTGTGAAAAATAAAATCCTTCAATCGGTTTCATCTCATCTCATTTCCTTCTTTATTTTCCACTTCGTCTCTGCAGCCGTTTCTGAGGGAGATTCAGTAATAAATCACAGCTTGTTGCCGCCGCTCAGCTTCATTGACCCAACCAACCTGTCATGGAGGGAAAAGCGCAGAAAGGAAACGGTGAGACGGCCTACAGCTTCCTGTCATCATCAAACGGCGCGCTGCGCGTCGCGCGCGTGGCCGCCGCTCTCTCCCCTGAGCTGCTTCAGTTTTATTTATGGCGGAGGATTCATTACAGCGACACCTTGTTAAAAAGCCCAGCGGCTCCGGACCATTAAGCGTTTAACCTGCATCCAGAAACCACTTGTTGGCCATTAGCGCCGTCAGCAGCAGGACCATTAAATCAGCTGGTTAGATTTAACAAAACTCAACATTTCATTTTAAACAACAATTAAAAGGTCGTTAATCAGTCTGATTGGTAAAAACAGTATTTATTTGTCTAACTAAGTGGTGTAGTTCAAGGCTGAAGGGAGTTCTGTGCAGCTCTCATAATCTGAACAGCAGGCAGGTGTTAACTCGCAGCTCTGCTCTGACTTTAATTGAAGATTTTGTTGCTTGTTTCCGTGGGAACGCAGCCAGAGTTTCAGGAGGAACATTTAAAAAAGAAAAGAACCAGAACCGCTGTTGTTACAGCAGTTTTCTCTTAAAATAAATTAGACTTGGAGGAGCTTCATTAAGTCAAGACTGATTCATTAGAAACCCACATTTTACTGCATTTGAACCAACACTGTATGGCAAGCGTTTTTAGCATAAAATCGGTTTATCAGTGACTAATTACATCCTGGATATCTAAAATATGCATTTTGACTAACCTTAGTGGTAATTCATTTCAAATGATGTCGCTGGATTCGTTGTTTGACGTCACACATCCATAATTACAATTTAAAATATCACAAATGTAATTATGTCTGGTCAAAAAAGGTAACTTTAGATATCTGAACTGAGGATTGTGGGTAAACCACCTCGTGTTTCTACTGAGCTGTTTGGACCATTGGGCGTCTGCTTCAGAAATCTCCAAAGGATTTCTTATTCTGGAAAGAATAAAAGTCAAAGATATCAGTACTGTACTTCTGACTAATAAGAATGTTAATTTGAGATAGCCTTAATCCCAACCCTCCATCTTTCCTTTCTTCAAAACATAATTTCAGACATCTTAGTTTACTAATACATCCAGCTGTAAACCAATTTCAGATATCTGGATTGTCAGTGTGGGGAAAACAATTTTATGTTAAAACTGCCTGCCATACATGCTACCATCAGGATGTTGATCCATCACTGTTGTTCTTCCTACAACATGGAAATAGAAGCTTTTTTAGGACGGTTCTTGGATTTTTTTACTGCCTTGTGTCAGGGATCTTTAACTCGGACTCATTCCCGTCTTCTGTATCCTCACCGTCTGGAAACTGAAAGTTCCTCTAATCTTTAGGTGACTGATCAGCCGAGACGACCAGCCGATCGCTCCATTATTGGAAGGTGGTGTCGCTTCATCCATGTGGAAAGAGACAAACTAAGATTCATGCAGATCGCCTGAAACCAAACACACCACAGCATCCCCACCACAAGCAGGTGGGGATGCTGCTGCTGCCACAACCAGAACATGTTTTATTTACAACCAATGATCAGAGCGATGGGTCGGAACCAGCAGAGAGAGGCTGCAAGGAGCCATGTTCAATAAGAACATTTATATTTTGCATGTAAAAAGTGTTTTTAAAAAACCCAACCTGCTAAGTTAATGATTTTTGGTGTCTGGAAAATGAGCCTTTTCAAAATCCTTCACACAAAGCAATGTCACAAATATTATTATTATTGTTGTTGTTGTTGTTTTGATTTCACTTTGGGATCACTAAAGTATTTTTGAATTTTGAATTGCAGGCGCGGCCACTCACCTAGTAACCCCAATGAAGCCCAGCCCGTTACCTAGCAACCCCAGCAGAGTTCCGACTGTTACCTAGCAACCCCAGCAGAGTTCCAACAGTTACCTAGCAACAGAACTGAGCCACAGCTCCAGTTATGTTAGAAGTAAAGACTACTACCTGTTTCTGCAGCTAAGATACAACAAAACAAAAACTTCAAAAAAAGTAAAAAGAAAAAACACACACACACACACACACACACACACACACATGGTGATCGTTTTTCTTTCTTCAGTTAATTCATCATCAGAACTCTGCAGCATTTTGGACAAGATGAAGGTTTTTTAACTGTATAAAAAGTAGTCGAGTCAAACAAACACACAGTAGTTTTTTTCTTGACTTTCAGAAAGGGCGTCCTTAAAAACCTTAAAACCCGTTTAAAATTATATTTAATTGATGAAAAAGACACAGAGGTTAATTAAATTATGACTGGATTAATTATTACTGAGCAGTTTGGTGTTGCAGATGTTCTGGTCCAAATATGACAGCTTCTGTCTTGTCTGACTTTAAAAGCAGAAAATTAAAAGGCATCCTTGTGTAATAAATGCACTAGAAATGATGGTTTATTAATTATCTTGTTAATTTAAAGTTTACAACGTGAATAATAAATACATAAGAGTAGAAGCAAAAAAGAAACGGAGGAAACAGACATCTGAGCAGCAGATGATGAACTGAATGTGAGGGAAAATGTGACTGACTGGAGTTTTATTACAGCCTCACAAGCTGGTGAGTTGGTTCCTACTGGGAGCTTTGGGATCAGAATAGTAACTTCAAAATACAAGAGGAAAAATACAAAAGTGTGTCAGTAACATTGTAGATAGAAAAACTGAGTTCTGACAAAATCCTCAGGAATTTTTAAGTTGCTCTCAGAAGGTTTCTGGGAAATTGTGGATATTTCTGGGTTTCAAAACTGAAAAATGTTCAACATTTTGAAACTCAGAAAATTTCCAAAAGTTGAAGAATTTTGTCTTCTCAAATTCAGAAAAATGTTTTTTTTTTTCTACAAAGTTTGAGAATAGTACCAACATTTCTGAGCTTTTTGGCAGATATTTACTATTTTAAAAGTTCTGTATCTCTTGCATATTTTTAACTTTTCAAACTCAGAAATTTCTGAGCTTTTGGCAGAAATTTACACTGCCTTTTTAAAAAATGTATAACGACCCTAATACACCATCATAAAAATAATCCAAAGTCGAAATTTCCAAGTTGTTTTTCTAGATTTTTTTTTTATTTCTGAGTGTAATCTCATAATTTCAGATTTTTTTCTCATATTTATTTTGGCAGAAATGTACACCTCTTTTTTTCTTATGTCTACAATGACCCAAATACGCTGGTGTAGAAAAGTCAAAAATGTTTTTCTTATGATTATCCCTAAATTTGTAAATGTTGAGTTATTTCGTTTCAGATTTTGAGGTAAAGCTGATATTAGCCTGTTCTCTGCTTCATATCAAACCTCCGTCCTGCTTTGAGCTCCTAAAAAGACTCAGCGGCGGAAGAAAGTCTCCCAATTTAACAATAACTGAATAATAATTTTGGAAAAGCAGCCGGTTCACTGGAGAATTATTCACACACTTGGACTGAACTCTGTGAGCAGAACTGTACGAATTAAAGTCTTTCCTGGGAAACAAATCTGACCCGATGGAGCCTGTAGGGAACGTTTAAGGTCCGCTGACCTCTCACAACGCCCGTCAAACCAGAACAGACGGACGGGAAGTGAACACACCATAATCATGTTGCTAAGTTCTTAAGACTGGGCAGAAATAAACAGAACCAACAGGTTTAATACAGAGTCAACATAATGTACGACAACACTGTAATAACCACAAACTCTATAAACAGCATTGCCTAATAAAAAAATAAAACCTCAGTACAGATAGAGCTGTGTGCACTGCAAAAACACTAAATTACCAAGTATTTTTGGTCTATTTTACAGTGTAAATATCTTAGTGCACTTGAACTAAGACAAAACTAACTTACAAGTAACTTTTCACCAAGATATCCAAGATATAGGAGCTTGTTTTAAGTAAATATTCCAAGTCCCAAGTTTCAGGACTGCTATAACAGTGATGAGCACAATCCGAAGGATAATAAAATCGAAGTCAGCAATGATGACCAAAGCACTGCCTTTAGCATCCAGATTCACTAAACAAACCTTTTAGTTTACAATATTAATGTTTTATATTACCATTATCTTATAAAACTGGTTTACTTTTCCCACAAGTAATAATTGACTTCACACATTACCCTTTTCACATTTCCATCCTTCACTTATCAACCCAACCACGGTCTAGTCTGTGTATCAAACAGGATAAATCAACTGTTTTAAAGCTCTGCTGCCGGTAGCTGCATATTAACTGGCATCATCAAAATGTCCACTGTTTTTAACTGAACACCAATCAAAAATAGAAATACAAGACTTACAAAACAAACACAGAATTTAACTTAGCATTGTTTCAACTTTAACCTCAATTCCCACACTTCAAGCACAAAGAATAGTTTCTTTAGCTTTGGCTGGAATCACTTTACTCTCATGTTTTGATCTACTTTACGAGTCACCAAGCAACTTGCACTGAATATTATTCAAACAAAAGCAAAATAAAAATCCTAATCACCTCCTCCGGCGGCCGCTTTCACAGAGCGGGTTGGCATCCTACCAAATTTACCCTCGCCTGATAAAATTGGCAACTATTGGCAAAACAATGCACAGAAACCGTAACCCAGCGCTACATACTGGTAAAATATGAGGTAAACATCTTACAGAGTGGTGTTGGTGTGTTTTCACCATGTACTGACCTGAAGGGTAATAAAATAGAAGCCAGCAATGATTGCCTTTAGCATAGAGACTGCGTCTGAGGCAAACCGGAAGTCCTCCCCAAAACCAATCCGGAAGCAACGCCCCCAAATAAAGGTTCCGCTTCGCCACTACTGCTTCCCTCCCAGCGTCAGGAAAGCACTGTAGATGCAGGCAGATTAACATGTCGAAATGCAAACAAAATATAATTTCTTCATTTTGGGAAAAAATGGAATAAATTATACATGAAAATATTTCAAGAAGATAAAACTACCAAAATAATGTGGTGGCATTTCATAAATAATTTATGAATATTAATGAAAAAGTTCTAGTTTCACTTATGACAAGACATTTTTTCTATATTATAAATAAAATACGTCTTCATCAATATTAAGGAATTATTGACTTTTAAAAAGCTCCTATATCTTTTGTTATTTCAAGACTACCAAGATATTTACTCTAGAAACTAAACCAAAAATACTTAAATACAACATGTTTTATTCCAGTGTCATTAAGATGTTTTCCAGAGAGACATTTCCACTTTCAAACTGCAGCTCAGGTCGGATTTTCCTCCAAATCCAGATTGAGTGAAACCACATACATGAGGAACGTGAGAAACCAATCCTGTTAGCCTGCAGGTCGGGAGGAAAATAATCCTTTTAAGCATCAGAATCCCATCTGAGAGGATGAGCTTGGAGTGAAAGGTATGGCTGCATCTGCAAACAGGCTCGTGAAACATCACTGAGGTGGAAACTCAAAACTGAGCCAAATTAAAAACACAGAACCTTGATGGATGCTTTGACTTTCAATTACTATTCTCCACTACGCTGCAACTATAAATATTCTCAAGTAAATAAAAAATATTCCCAAAAATGTGAGTTTTCACTTATCAACAACTAGGACAAAAATAAATAAATCCCAGTTTGGGATTTTACTTTGAAAAGATTTCAGAAGAACTGTCATGATATGTGGTGTAGATGTTGAGGATAGATGCAGAGGAGCCGGGCTGAAGTGAGAGAAATGATGAATTAATGATGAAAAAACACAATAATTTCTTGAATTGTAGTAATTTTTAGTCCTCCCTCAAGTGTTTGCAAATATCAAAGTGCTTGACGGCTTCTCACCCATGCCACCATTTTGTTTCCTCAAGCTTCTAAAGTTTGGCATGCAGCCTTTTTTACAGCAAAATGAAACCCATCTCAGGCTACAAACCTCTAACCTGCTTTACTGCAGTAGGTGTCCACAGTGTGGCCCCGGGGCCAACTGCAGCCCTCTGATTTTTGGGTATAAAGCGTGTTTAAAATCTCAAATTTTAAAATGGCACCTGTATGATTTGGATTCATTTTCTACAAAAATTTTCTTTAAAATATTGTCCGTTTGGAAGATGAAACATGTTAAATGTGACCCTTGACATTTAAAAATTTGATATTTTGACCCTAATGGAAAAATGTTGATATCTGTCATGTTGGTGTTTTTTTTTCCACAGTAAATGAACCAACTTAAATCGACTGTCACTTCCTATCTTTTTAAAATATGAGCTTCTCGCCCCAGACAGATGGCGTCGTCGTCTCTCTGTGGTTGACATCTTTAGCTCAGGAGGAGGCTGGAGATGAAGCGGGAAGCTCAGCAGGACCGGCGCACATCAAACCTTTCCACCGCTGGCAGCAGACAAAGCTTTCTCCAGGTGTTTGTTATCCGCTCTGTCTTTACTGGTCTCTGCTCTTTGTTGCTCAGTTTCAGATCAATAAGTCTGCCAGAGAAATGCTGTTTCATTTACTGAAGACTGAAGGAAAAGCAAAGAGGACGAAATCCTAGAAAAATAAATATTTTCTTAGCATCTGATGGTTTTCAGTGATGAATCCACCATCTTTTTGGTTTTTGGAAGAAAATAAAATCCTCTTCAAAATCTCTAAATATTTGTCATATTGTGAAAATAATTTTGAAACATAATTAGTTTAAAAAAGAGAAAAAAAGTCAAACATCTTTTTTGATTTCCAGTAAAAAACAAAAAATCTCACCAAGTATCTTTGGTGAAACCAGCTGACCAAACGTGCTGGAGTTCTGCTTGGGCTGCTAGGTAACAGGCTAAGCTTCACTGGGGTTGCTAGGTAACAAGCAGTGCCTGCAGTTTTGTGATGTTACCTTTGGAGGTTTTTGAAAAGACTAATTTCCCAGACAACAAAAAAAAGAAACTAACGGCAAAAAGTGTTTATTTATTTAAAACGGTTGGGATGTTTTTAGAAACAGTTGACATGCAAAGAATTAGCAAAATGGGAATTTTGCATAATTTGATCCTTTAATACACTGCTGTAAAAACCTCTTTCAAGTTTTGGATCAACAATAAGTGTTGGGCGACTTTATCTGCTTGGTTTTGGGTCTGATTTTATCCTCTCCTTTGCTCAACCCAGAGGAATCAAACTGGATTTTAAGTCTTAGTTTGTGTCTGATGAACTGCTGCTTTGCTCTTCCGGCCAAATGTTCTGACTCAGCGCTGATCCATTTTTAGGTTTTCTGGCTGATTTTTATTAAAAATGTCCGAGGATCATACAGACTCTGGCGGTGTTCCCAGGACCTTAGAGGAGAAGCATCCTAGATCCTCCGACGCTGCAAAAATCCATATTTCTCTGTTAATAAAAACTTTCTCTGTTTCCTGCGCGCAGCCTCCGTTTCATCAGAGAAACAATCTGGCGTCCTGCCTCCCAGGACGCCTGCAGCAGACAGGTTTAATATGAGCACAGACACATTAACGCTGCTCTCGCTTCGGGTTTTGTGCCCCAGTTAACACACACATGTCACTTTATATAACCTGGCCAAAAGTGATTTCTAGGAGATTCTTTTCACAGGAAATGTCTGCCTTCGTTCATCTCGACTGCTTTGCTTCGTCTTGAGGCGTTTCTTCACGTTCTCGACGTTCAACCTGGCAGCCGCTGTGACGTCAAACCTCTGAAAAGTTTTTCTGCCAGATTAGGAAGTTTGTCCACCTGCTGAGCAGGAACTGGTTACATTTACTTCAGTAACATCTTCGAAAAATATATTTATTTTTTAGGAGTGTATCTACTACGATGTACTTTTTACTCTTACTTGAGTAAAATTTTGGGATTTTCTACCCACTGAATGAAAAACAAACATGTTTTAACCAAAAAGTCATCATGCAGACACACACCTGCAGTTTCTGTTAAAGTTTCATCAGTTTTTTATTGTAAGAAACTGATTTGAAAAAAATTTTTTTGATTGATTTTGTTGGGGTTTTGTTTGTTACTTATACAAATTGTCATTTTGTTCCTTAAAATACCAAAATTTCCACTTAAATTAGAATTTTGTTCCGCCTGATGATGTAATTTTACTCAGTACTTGAGTAGACTTTTTACCAAATACTTTTTTAGTAATTTCTTAGATGGCTACTTTTTACTTTTACTTGAGTAAATCTTTAGTTCCTCTGGTTGGTTTTGCGGTTCTTCTCCTCCCTCCTCCTCTGAGTGCAGGTTCATGTTTTCTCCTGTGGGTTCAGGAGTTCAACTCGTCTGCCCTCTGGGGAGAAACACATCAGACCAACCCTCTGTGTGTGTGTGTGTGTGTGTGTGTGGGTGTGTGTGTGTGTCAGTCGGCTATAATCTCATGGACTTCCAGGTGGAAAGCAGCCAAACTGGCGCACACAGACTCAGTTCACACATTTAATCTTCCTCTCCAGGCGAGTGCTGCCTCTCCGGCTCGCAGATCGCTCTCTAATTGCCTTGTAATCACATTACTTATTTCCTCGCACATTCTTAAAAGAGACGGTTATCAGTGTTCTGCATAAAATCACGCTGCGGAGTTTATTATGTCACATGATTTAACAATAAATCATCCTCCGTGTATTAAAATGCAGATGAGGCGGCTGCCTCTTCGGCTCTGAAGGGTGTAAAATGAGTGTCATCATCATCATCATCCTGATGATGATGCATGAAAGAGATACAGTAATCACTGCTGGTTGGGTAAAACTGGAGGGCGGGAGGGAAGTGGAAGTTGTTGAAGACATCAGAAGGAGGAAATCCACAGTGAATGAGAGACATGGAGCGTTTTCTTCTCCCGGTTGGTTGAATCCCAGTCCGGCTCTTCGTGGACCATCTGCCTCGCTCTTCTTCATGTGTCCAGGCGAGCTTTGTTCTGACTCAGACGCCTCCCTGATGCTTCTGTCTTCAAAATCCTCTCAAGTTGTGCCTGAAAGCCCAACTGACAAATTTCCCTGCTTTTATCTGAGAGAAACATCCACCACCGTCTGTGAAGATTTACAGATTTAACTCCTCAGCTCCTGATTTTCTTCATCCGTTGGTTAATTACCATTTTAAGAATGCTAAATTAATATAAGCACTTCAGAAACACACAATATTGCAAGGTATTTTAATCTAGTTTCTAATGCAAATATCTTATTACATTTGAAATAACTTACAAGTAACTTTTCAGCAAACAAATATGAGCTTGTTTTAAGTAAATAATTCCTTAATATTGATTTTAAAAAGCACTAGATCCACTGGCAAATTATTTTGCTTATGGAAAAAATGTCTGGGTTTATTAATAAGAATCTGCCAGTGGAATATGTACTTTTTAAAAAATCACAATAAGGGAATTATTGACTTGAAACGAACTCTTATTTTGTTCTGGAAAGTTTCTTGTAAGTTTGTTTTCTCTTATTTCAAATGTACTGAGAAATTTTCACTAGACACTAGACTGAAAATATTTAATATATTGACATATTTTGTGTTTTTAGAGTACAGGTTTCAATTTCTGGGCTTGTTTTAGAAAGAAAAAGCTAAACATTGATGTATTTTTGCGTTTTCAGCTTCAATAACTGCAAAAAAATCAAAATATTACCAAATATTTTTGGGTTAGTTTTAAATATGTTAGTACACTTAAAATAAGACAAACTTACAAGTAACTTTTCAGCAAGACATAGGAGTTTGATTTAGTAAATAATTCCTTAAAATTGATTAATAAGTATTAGTTCCTGGCAGATTATTTCACTTATAATGTGAGAAAAATGTTTTAAGTGAAATAATCTGCCAGTCTAACTTGAACTTTTTAATCAATATTAAGGAATTATTGGTTTATTGTTATTGGAGAGACATTGTAAAAATCTCCACTTTCATCTCAAAAACAGACTTAATCATGTCCTAAAATTGGGCTGAATACAGTAAAGGGTCTTCAGACAGTTTTTGCTAACAGCTTTTCACCAAATATGTTTTTAATCAAACATAAAAGAAGTTAAAAGCAAAAACTCTGTGTTTGAGTTTCTGGTTTGATTCTGGAGGAAAACCTGAGTGGAAAAGAAAAGTGTTCATGTATTCATAAAACATCATTAAATATCTCTCACTGCCAGCTCAGCTCTCGCTTTATTCCTGCGACATTTTCTCAGCAGAACTTTTTCTTTCTGTTGAAAGCAGAAATGTTTGTCCCTCGCCGCTCACGGCCGCGTTAATCAACATTCCTGGAACTGACGGCAAGCATTCAGCCGGCAGCAGCACAAGCTCACAAATCCTGATAAACCAAAAGACCTTGGCTGGAGATGCTTTTAATAAAAGACAGAAACCTGAAGAAGTACGTTTTCTTTTTTCTTATTCTGACGTTGTGAGGTGAAGTGTTTATAAAACATCTGAAGTGTTTTGATCATTGAGTCACTGCTGCAGCGTCTTATCTGAACAGAACTGAACCGTCCCAATCAGCGCAGCCTGTAGTATCCACCAAATGAGTTCAGCTAGCATCAAAACATACAGCGTCCAGTTCAGATTAATACTTAAACTCTTTAAAAAGTTTTCCATCAAAAGCAGGGGTGTCCAACATGTGGTTCAGGGGCCATTTGTGGCACATGAAATGATTGTGTGTGGCCCCTGACAGGAGTTCAAGAAAAGTCCTAAATTGGACACATTTTGTAATTGATTTGATTCGAGTTTCCTTCTCAGACAGAAAATGTAATTCTGCGTTCAGCTTCAGGTGCTGGGTGCATTTTTGACGCGCGGTGGGAGGAGAATCTTGACTTTTGTTTTCTAAATAAAACCAAGAAAGCATCTTGGTTTTATGTACTGAAAGCAGGAGAATATTGCCATTGGGAAATACATTTATTCATTCATTTATTTTTTTTAATTTAAAAGTACTTGTTCCATTGGCAGACCTTTTCACATTTTTCACATCAGTGAAATAATCTACTTTTTAACCAACATTAAGAAATTATTTACTTAAAACAAGACACTGCATCTTGCTGAAAATTTACTTGTAAGTTAGTTTTGTCTCATTGAAATTACTTTCACTTTTATTATTTGCATTATGTATTTAAATACCAATAAAATAGTTTTTATTGCTGTTTGAGAGAATAAAACGTCTGACACAGTTTGAAATCTGAGACTGAAACTATTTTATTGTCTAATGGGATTTATCTCATAAAAATATTGTTTTTAAGCAGTTTATTTATTTTGGTCACTCAAGTTATTTAGATAGTTTTACTGCATCTGAATGTTTTCTACGTTAATAAATGATTGGCCATTTATTAATGATCTAAAAAAAAGAAAAAAAGAAGTGGGCCTAAAATACAGCCTTGGTGCACTCCGCATATTAAATCAGTAGAATCTGACATGATGTTGTTTTATAGTACAATTGCCAATCCATCCATTTCATTTTCACATTTTCAGACATTTTGATTTGTTGAATTGTGGCATGTTTGGCTTTCCACACATACTGCGGCCCAAATTGTGAAAATTACAAGAAACAAAGGTTTGCATATATCACTCTATATGTGCTGATTCTATATAATATTAGACCTTCACTTTCTGAGATGACTGACAAAATATATTACACTTTTACACAACATATTTTTTTCTAAAATATATTGCATAATAAATTTCCAGCTACATTTTCTTTTAGATGTGTTAGTAATTATCCTTAATAAAATGCACATGTGGTGTGGCTTCATCTGCCTCCTCTTTTCATTTTCTGATAAAAAGAAACTGGCTGTGCCGAGAGAAGCAGAGAAGAAGACGAGCTTTTAAGTTCAGATCCACCGAGAAATTAAGACACGACAAAAAGTAGAGTAACAAGAAGCTGGTGAAACAGAGGAAGAAAAGGCTGAGGTGATAAAATCACAAAATTACAAGCAGAGATTACAAATATAAGTGCAGTTTATGGAGCTTCATTATCCACTGAGCACGTCTGCGTCAATATATTAGCAGCCCGAGAGGCAGTAAGTGGTCCCAAATTATCCAGTTTTATTATTAGTTCAAGAAATAAACGATCTTCTCCATCGTTCAGAGAGCAGCTGTAGAGAAACTGAGGATTTAAGGAAATTGTTGCTCTCATTTCAGAGACTTTTTCAGCTTTGGCTTTGGGCAGACAGGAGATTTCTGCTCGATTTATTCCAACCTGCTGCTGGAGGTTTGTCTTCTGAAAAGATCTGGAAACATTTTGACTTCTGGTGAAGTCTGGATCAGTTGAGAGCAGAAATCAGACCTAAGTCTGACCTCTTCTTATCGAAAACAGAATAAAACCTTCAGACACAAGTAAAAAGGTTCAAAAACCCGTGAATAATGTAAGAGGGGATGTTGAAGTTCCACTGCGATTAGAATATTTCAGCTCTGGGCAACAAAAACAGCAAAAAAAAAAACACAAAATATTTTGGTTTTTAGTGTAAAAATCTTAGTATTCTTTAAATAAGAAAAGTAACTTTTCAGCCAGAGCTTGTTTTAATAAGTCAATAATCATTTAATGTTGATTAAAAAGTTATAGTTCCACTGGTGGATTATTTAACATTTTCCCATAAAATGGAATGATCTGCCAATGGAGCTAAAATATTGAGAGTTATTTACAGGTTAGTTTTTCTTATTTCAAGTTTACTAAGATATTTGCACCAGAAACTAGAACAAAATACTTGGTAACACTGTGTTTTTGCAGTGAATGACAGTACCTGTGTTTCCATTTACCTTAAAATTCTGCAAACTGGAATTATGAAAATCAATTTGCTTAATGGAAACATGGCAATTTCATAAAATGTGGGATTTTTTTAAGCTTTTGAGCTACAATGTGAGATAGTTTATCAAAATATTCACAAAACTGCAATGAAAACCTTTTTTTCCCCCATCAGCAGTCATGTGATCAGGATGTTTCTACTGTTGGAAATGACAAAGAAGACGACAGGAAGTGGTTGTAGGATGATGTCTTCAATGACTTATTCATGTGTGATTTTAATTGCGTTTTTAGTTTGATTGAAATGCAGCTATTTCAATTTTTTTTTTTTTTTTTGCCATTAGCAGAATATTGACAAAGTTTTGAATACATTTTTAATAGAAACGCAGCTCCAGGTCTACATTATCAACTCAGATCTATTGAAACACAGATTTAACACACAAACATTTCTCTTTCAGGAACTTTAATCATTATTTATCCTCAGAAATAACATGTTAAAATAGTGTCTTAATCTTATTCTTTTAAAGGAATTTGTGCTGCTTAAGGGAAAGACTAATTACACCAAAGCAGAAAACTAATTCTTTCATGTTTTGCTCATTAAAGGTGTTGCATTTATCTCTCCTGATATTTTCTTTGCACTTCCTTCTGTGACTTTTTGATGTTACCATGGATATTCTGCAGAAAGTGAGTTTGCGTCCCTCTGTTTCTCTTAGCGAAGAACCTATAAATACGGTATGCAAACAGACGTAAAAGCTCTGAAAGAATCTCATTTTCTTTCTTCTTTCGGTGTGACGCAGGCGAAGCGATGAAGCCACAGAAAACACGTTTTCTTCTTTAAGATCAGGGTCAGAGTGAAATGACATCATTAATGAACAACCCTGACATGTGAGCCGCCGTGTTTCTGTCTCCATGACATTAAGACGGAGCGGAAACACAAAGCAGGCTGTGCAGTAAACATATTTCTGTGAAGTGTCCTCATGTTCCCGTCCTTGGATGTCATAATGTGGCGCTCCATGAACTCGCTGCTCTGTTCTCTTCATTGTGGAGGCGAGTTGTTTGTTTGCAGTTCAGTTTATTTCTGTAGCTCTTTATTTGCGGTTGATCACAAGATGGAGGTGGCTTCCTGTTGTTCTTTCATGCTGATCACCAGGTTGTGCATCATCCAGATTCCTGTGAGGTTGGGCTGCATCTTACGGTTTTCACACCTGATGGTCCGAGAGACTCGGTTTGGTTGGGGACCAAAACTGAAACATTTGTTACATTTTCAGCTGCTGTGGTTCTCTTTCTCACTGCACTGAGTCAAACAAACCAAAGCCTCTGAAAAACAAGTTCCCCTCCTCGCCTCTGGGGGCGTTGCGTCAAGAACAACTGAAGGAAATAATCACAAAAACCTCTGAAGGAGAAACTGAGCACAACTTCCTTTTTCACAAAATTTTAGCAAAAATTAAGTGGAGTCAGACTTTAGTGGCTGTAGGATTTCTCTTTTAACTTTGGTAAAAAAAACACGAGACATTTCTCCAACTAGTGGTAAGTTTGTTCTAGTTCTATTTACCCAGAATGCCCTGTGCTGTAGCCCACTTCCTGCTCCAGCCCGCTTGGTGTTCACGTGTGGATTTGAACCACACCAGAGTTCAGTTCAACCGAACCGAGACCAATGCAGACTAGAGTTAACCGTTTCTGCCTGCATCAGATTCTCAGCAACTGATAATTTAGCTTCAGATTCTCTCTTTGTATTGGAGTTTCTCAACTGCACCATGAATTTACTTGATTCTGCTTTGATTTGCACTGAAATAATAATAATTTGCAGCTTATTTGGAAAACATTACACACAGATTTGTTTTGTTTTATATTGTTTATCATCAAAGTACATTATTAAAGTATTTTCTAAACTTCATCCAAATTCTCTTCTCGATTTTAACAAAAATTATTCAAAAGAAAATCCACAAAAACGCCTTAAAGGTCATAAGTTTGATGATACATCCCTCCTAAACAAAAAGAAAGAATCGCAATAAAATTATTAAACATTTTTACCGAGGTAAAAAAAAAAAAAAACGTCCAATGGTGCTTTTAACTTGATTTTGTTTCCACAGTGCAAAATGTTTGGACACCACTGGCTTAACGGGACATAAAAGGAAAGAGAAAAAAGAAAATAGCAAAACATGAAAGAAAAAGAAAATCCAGATATTAAAAGAACCAAATGTCTGAGTTTATTAGTCATATTCTTTGGTGAAAAGCTGCTGGAACCAAACATGTTTTCAGAGCTGATTAAAGGCGCCAGCAGTCTCTGAAGACGGTTCACACTGGACAGGGACAGCAGAACTACCCTGAGTTAATTAGGTTTTGTTACAGAACAATCTGCATTAAGACCAGCAGAGGCTGAGAAAAAAAAGCATCACCAGTCGAGTCTGGAAAAAATATTGGTTTTCCTTTTAAAAATGAACTGAGTCGCTTAATCCTCAGCAAATGTTTCCAACTGGAAAAAATAAATAAACATTAAATAATTATAGAAGAGGATTAGTCCCACTGAAAAAAAAGAAGATAATTTTGACTTTTCTCAGAATTCTGAATTTTTCTCAAAATTCTGATTTTTATCTAGGAATTTTGACATTAATCTTCTGTGATCAAAAGTCATCTTTTTATTTTTACTGGTGGCCCTAACCCTCTTCCGTATGCTAATCGGGTAAATGATTTTTAACTCAAAAAGTTCACAAAAGTTTTTCAGTAAAGTCAACAGGGGAAAACGTTTAGATGCCGTTATTAGCTGGTGGGAAGTTGGGTGTAGGAGGACCTGAATGCAGAAAAGGCTCCAGAGGCAGGAAGTGAGGAAAATGTATGCAAAACAAAAGCAAAGCTGCTGCAAGGCAGAGTGTCTAAAAACATAAGCTGCAAACAGACAGGCTGAGAATAAGTAGGCGGATTAAAGATGTTAACTTAACGGAAAATATTAGAAGAGAAAAGAGAGAAAATAAGGAAAAGCAAATCTTTGTGTGAACAAACATTTCTTTTTTCAGTGCGTTAATATGCAATGCAGTGAGAGATCCAACCATCAACATGAAGTCAGGATAAAGCAGCCGACCCGTTCCGTTCTCCTGCTAACAGAAAATAGTCCAACAAAGTGCAGAAAGCAGCTAAAAGCGTCCATACATTTCCTGATGCACAGCAGAGACGTGACTCTGCACAGCATGGAGGTTTAAACAGCCAGGTAAATTAAACGCTTTATGGCAGCAGAAATGTGACAAAAATCAATAACTTTATGATAATAATGAGTATTATTGTCACATATGATCATCAAAAGACTTACTGTAATCTACTAAGTTAAACCTGAAAAACCATCAGATATTCATGACTTTTTCTCTAAATAAAGAATTAATTTAACCTTTTTGGGTTCACAGAAAAATCTAAATGGATGGATGGATGGATGGATGGACAGATCTATATTAATCTCATTATTAACCTAAACATTTTCGCCTTCAGCCTTCTTTTCAAACTTCGGTTACATTTCATTTGATTCTAATTCGGCCTGTTGGTCAATAATTCAGGTCAGCACTGTTGGTAAAAGTCCTGGGTTTCCTAATTTACTCTCCTTCTGCTCCCTTTCTTCTTTATTACCTTTCTCTCTCTGCTTCCTGCTCCACTTGATGTATTGTTTCTAACCGCCGTCTCTCGGTGGAGGAAGATGGACGCAGTCAACAGGATTTAGTTAGTGTGAATTATTAATGGTGGCGGACCAGGATGAAGGATGTTTAACGTCCTCAGCACCTACGTTCGCCTGAAGGCCACCTCGCATAGCATTTGTTAAAGTCAGCCGGCGCTGACAGGAAGGAGAGAAAACCAAGAACCGCAACACAGTCTGGACTTTATTGTTCTTCTGGAGAGTTAAGATAGATTGGAACATTTTCCGGGATATAAGGCTGTTTTCACATCTGATAGTCCGGTAGATTTGGTTCCATTGGGGAGCAAAGCGGCAACATCTGTTACATTTTCAGCTGCTGTCATTCTCTTTCACACTGCATTGTATCAAAAAATCCAAAATAATTGAAAAACCTGTTCCCCTCCTCGCCTGTGGGGGTGCTGCACAGAGAACAACTAACGGGACAGAAACCTCAGAAGAAGACAGGGAGCGCAGCTTCCTTCGTCACAAAACGTAAACAAAAATGGAGGAGGGTCAGTGTCAATATAAGTAGACTGTTTCCGCCAAAAACTTTGAAAATTTTGATATTAATCTCAGAAATATTCTAAAAAAAAAACAAAAAAATTTGGAGTTTTCAAAAGTCGAAAATTTTTGACATTTAGAGTTGTAACACAAATATTCCAGATTTAGCCAAAGAGGCTAATTTACATCAACAGTCCCTCAGCAGGTCGATGGAACTAAAGTAAAAGTAGCATAAGTGTTATAATAAAAATAAAATGTTATTTATTTATATGTATATTGATACCTCCACATATACTATGCATACAAGTACACTTTACATTTCATGATCACTCATTACATCATCCTCATATCAATATTTTAATCATATATTCTAAATAATTTATAACCTATATAATATCATGTTTACTTTCCAAATATGCATAAAATTATGCTTCATAATTATATTTAGAGACGGGTGAATCCCTTCTCACGTAATGATTTCTTCTTCGTATCTTTTCCCTCTCAGGTTCGCTGAAACCCCAGAATTGATCAGAAACTCTCGTGTGTGAAGGAAAAACTCCCAGAATGCAGCGAGGTGCTGAGTCACGGTCTGTTGTTTCTAAATCTGGATCGGTTCTGCCGTTTCGCCGTTTTAGTGTTTTTATTTCAATGAAAAGCCCAGAAACCCTGCAGCTGCTGCTGCCTGCCGATCGAGCCATTCAGCGTGACAATGCGGTGTGGTGCGTTCACTGACATTTGGGTTTTATGAGTTTCAGAGTGAACATGTCAGTCAGACCGGCAGACCCAGGGGGAGACTCAGCCTTTCGGCTCAGAATAAATATTTGAATAATATATAGAATAATATTTCTTCAATATTAAGTAATTATGACCTAAAATAAACTTTTATATCTTGTTGAAAACTTACTTTTAAGTTAATTTTGTTTCATTTAAATTCTACAAAGACATTTACACTAAAATGTAGACAAAAGTACTCAGTAATACTTTGTGTTTTGCAGTGTAAAAAAAGTGATCTACTTTCCTTACTATGGGGATATAATTTCCACATTTTTGTGAGGAAGTTGCCCTAGTGTCTGTAGCGCAGTGCATTGTGGGTACATAAAACCAAAACAATCGCTAGAGTCAAGCATTAGCGGGAGAAATGGCTTGCGGTCGTTTACCAAAAACAAGAGAGAAATTTTACAACCACTGAAATCTGATGCTACTGCATTTTTGTTAACATTTTGTGTGCTCGGGGTTTTCTTCACAGGTTTTGTAATCGTTTATTTTCGTTTTAGGGTTAGAAAAATAACCCCCGTAACTTCCACGTCCTGAAAATACATCCATTGTTTTCTCCTTGTCTGGGTCGGGTAACTTTGACAGAGTCCAAGTCTCACCAGAAAACAGTGAGAGACTCAGCTAAAGAAAAGTAAAGTAAATAAATAACAACACTAAGCTAATTACTGCAAAAATGTGACCAGTTATGCTGAAATTAATGGGAACCTGTTCCTTTTGTGTCTTCTTTCAATTATTATTCATGATGTCAGAAATGAAATTGAGCGAAGGTAGACCATCTGGGGTTGTGTGCACGTGTCACACCATCCAGGATAATTTCCTGAAGATGCTTCTTCCTATTTAGCTTGGCTGGATGTGGGCATTAATTATTATACCATCTGTTATATTTAAACTCTGAAAATCTGCTGCACCTACATGTTTATAGTCAGATACACTGAGAAACCTTTCTCCTTCTCATTATTAGACCTTTTCTACATTCGTGGAAGATGGTTCTGCTTACGTTCGCTGGAATATTAAAGTTTTACAAATGGTTTTGTAAGCCTTTCCAGATTGATAGATGTCATTGAGGGTTCATTCACAGCAGCCATGTTTATTCTGCTTTAATTAAATTCTGCTGTTTTTGTTTAGAAAGTTTCGTTTGTTTGGGGAAGCATGAATGTTTAATTGAACTCTGACATCGACCAAAAAAGTGAACTCAGGTTCGAATACAAATCATGGTCTCAGTTTGGTTGAAGTGAACTCTGGTACCGTTTGAATGCATATGTGAACGGCAAGCGGCCCGTATACCGCTCCAAAAACAGGAAGTAGACTACAGCACAGGGCATTCTGGGAAAATACAACCAATACAAACAAACTAAATGGAGAAATGGCAAAGAGAAATCCTACACCCTCTTAAATCTGACGCTGCTCTGTTTTTGTGAACGTTTTGTGTGTTCAGTGTGTTCTTCAGAGGTCTTCATGTCATTTCCCTCCGTGGTTCTTGGTGCAGTGCCCCCACAGGCGAGGAGGGTGAACTGGCTTTTCACTTAGCTCGGTTCACAGTGCAAGAAGAAAGAGAACATCAGCAGCTGAAAATGTAAGAAATGTTGCAGTTTTGGTCCAAATTCTAACCAAGTCTACCGCACTATCAGGTGTGAAAATACACTTAGTGTTTTTCTTTTAATCTACTTCATGTTGACAGTCAGGTTTGGTTTAAATATTTTGATTCAGATCTGGCAGTTACCAGGACTGGGTGAAGTTAATGAATTTTAACCATAAAATCTGGGTAATTCAACTTAACTCATAGTTTTTAAATGGAGAAAGTATATTTTTCTCACTCAGTTTTATTAAAATTGAAGATATGAAACATTTAAAAATGCACAAAAACAAAAGCCTAAATATCTGATTTTCCATTCAGGACTGGTTTGATTTATCTTTTGTTTGTCATGAACAAACAATCTAGTATCTCTCGAAAACAAATGTTCAAATATTTCATGAATTTATGAAAGGCAAAGGAACCCTGAATGTTTCTATCACTGTTATGAAAGATGTAAAACATGCAAATACAATGACACTATGCAGCAGAATGAATTATTTATCATTTTCTGTATCTTAAACTCCTTCAGGGATATCAAGAGCCTGACAGCGGGGTTTACATCAACCTTAAAGATTTCCTTGTTACTTATTCAAATATTTGCAGAACTAAACCATTAGAATGTAGACACGTTTGATTTTGCCACTTTTCTCACCTCAGCATACATTCAGCGGTTAGCCTCAGCACACCAACAGGGCAGATTATTTAAATAGAAGCTGAATGCAATCGCCCACACATGAGATCTGCAGGAGAACGGTAGATGAAAGGTTGCTGACAGGTGGTCGTGCACTCTGAGAGATTGAATTTGGTTCAAGAGGTGATTCAATCTAACTGAGAGCTGGCAAAGAAGAAACAATCTAAACAATTTAATTCATCAGCATAGTTTTTCTATGCAAGGTTCTCTGTACCAGAAGATTGTTTTTCTTTTTGAAAATAGGTCAGTAAGAGAATGAGCTTCTATTTGAAAGACTCAGGTACAACTTTAGCAGGTAGCGTAAGAGAAGCTGAAGAGTTTGTGGTTATTAATCAGGAGTGTAACACAACGCTGCTGCTGCTGCTGCTGCACATTGAATCAGAATGAATTTCTGATCCTTCCTGGTGTTGTGTACACATATTTATTTGTATCTAATCACTGATTCATGACTCCGGGATGAACATATTTACCTGCTGCTGCCTGGAGGCCATTAACATTCAGACTTTTCCAGCAGCCAGATGGTTCGTTTAATGATTCGGTTTTGACTTCACGGAGCCGACGAGCAAAAGAACTCAAAAACAAAATAAGCTGCTGTAATCTCCAACCAGCAGGAGACGTTTAAAAGCAAAAAACTGACCCAAAGGAGGAGCTCAGGTACAAAACACTAAGTTTCAAACCTGTTCATTTCCAATCATCTGTGGGATGTTTCATTCGATCAACCAGCGTTTTAAGGAAAAGTTCAATGATCGACTACAAAAAAATTACAATATTTAAACCATTTATCTCTTGTAATTTTGATGAAACCATTTATTTTTTTCAATTCTAATTTTGAGACACTTAGACTTGTCTTGACTGACAACAGCTCCACTGGCGTTTCAGTATTCAACATAAAAAAAACAGGCAAACATTTCCCACACAAAGAACAGAACATATTTGTTACAGTTTATTACAGAATAAAATTTTCAAGCTTGATGTTATTTTACCATTATTAATAAGCGATGGTCTTAACACAGCGGTGGTAGATTAGATTTAAACTCCTGCTCTACTGATGATCAGTCAGAGAGTTACATAGAGTTACACTGCCTTTTAAAAGAATAAAAAAATAAGACGATGTACATCAAACATTGAATTCCACAGCACATCTATATCTTAAGGTTGTCAAAGTCAAGCTAGCATAACTGACCTACTATTTTTTAATTTTTAAACTTTTTACTCACCTTTCTCTAGACAATTACTAGTAAAGCATTTCGTCTCTTTTTTGCTTTCATATAACGCATACATTTAAGATTCAGCGTGTTATCTTGACAACTTGTCAGCTAAAACCAATTGTCTGAGCATTTTTTGCGTGTGGGAACTTGCGCACATGATGTCAACGTGGTTCAAGTTAATCAGTATTGTTTTTACCGATATGAAAGAAGGAAAGGATGAAAAACTGAGGAATAAAATTGTTAAAGAGCAAATTGACCCAGATTCTTTGTTTTTTTACGTTTCTTCTGAGCTCTTTGAGTGGAGACCTCCAGGAGACCAAAGCAGTTTGAGGGTTAGCTCTTCCAAATTCAAAGCAATCATCCCCAACCAACAATAAGGGTCAACAGGAACCTCTGAATCTGGAGTAATCTGCAGTCAGATAGCTTGTAAGCTAAAGAGGCCATCGCTGGTTGACGAAATTATCAATGTTCCAAACCAAAGAGTGAGCTTGTGTGGACAATCAGCTGAAATGAGCTTTCTGTTGACTTACTCTGGGGATAAAATGAGGAGCATGGTTAAATCTCAGAGCAAAGTCGCTGCTTCTCCAGCTTCAGAGGTGACCAGCTCAAGGGATTTGGGCATCTGGTAAGCAATGCTCCAGGAAGAAATCCCTTATGGCTAGCTTAAAAATAAATCTTTGGAGTCCCACCACAGGGACGAGAAAGGTCAAACGATCTCTGCTTGGATAATCGGTAGAAGACGGATGGATAAAACAATAACACCATAAGCAAATATTCATCTACTAATGTGTTTTTCCTTTGGCTTAAAGCAAACATCTAAATACAACAGAGCAAAAATATGTTGGGGGGAGGAGTGCCCTTGTTTTTATGGAGCAGTTGATGCTTTTGTCCACATAGCAAGGACTCTAGAAGGTTCTCAACTGGGAGGGAGTCCGTAGATCTCAGAAGAGAAGTACAAACTTCAATGCTTTTGTATTGTTACCATGGAAACCTGGCATGTCCCACACAGTTCTCAAGTGACGACACGCTTCTGGGAGCTTTGTAACTGGCAGCCATCTTGATAGGTATCTGTAGCTAACTGTCATGGCAGTTGCTATGGAGTTGTGTGGTGTTCTTTGTGTTCATTAAGTAGTGAACTGTGTCACAGTAGGAGATTGGAGGCAGATTGTCCACATCGTCTCACATGTTTCCATTCTCTGTCTCATGCAGGTCGATCCAGGCAGCAACGATTTTGTCGGTATACGATTCTTGCACAATGTTCAAGAGTGTCAATGTTCTTTCTTTCTTTATGATGGTCTTGAAGCCATGGATCATCTATGTTTTGCCTACCAAGATGGCGGTTCAGTGGTGCGGATCACTTTTGGTTCAGACTTGTGGGAACTATTAGCTTCTGTTTGGTTTCAATCCCAGATCCAAATCCTCCAGAGGTAACTGAACTACAAGACAATAGTCACTACAGTGAACTCTGAACTTGGTTAAATTATTGTTTTCTCGTGAAAATTGGTTTTCCTTCTTGTCAAGTAGTTTTGTTCTTCGTCCTTTGGATTTTGACAGCTGTTTCCCTCTTTGATTTTCCGTTCTTTGGACTGCAGCATTGCGATGTAATGTCAGAGAAAACCTTAGGCGTATCTTCTGGGAAGAAAATATTCCTCCATTTTCTTCCCCAAATATATGCTGTTCCAGCATTGAATACAAAATAGGAAAACAACAAACAGCTTAAGAAATATACATATAATTTCAGCCCCTGACGTTCGCTTGTCCTTAAAGGCTGTTTCCACGGCGACCGAGATCATCTCACTTTATGGCAGCCAGTGCATTAATCTGAAGCTGGAAGACCAAAGCACCAGCACTTGCATTAAATAAGAGTTTAAACGGCAGGACGAGTTTTGATCCAGTAAGAGGGATTTTTTTTTTTTGACATGAAATCAATAAAATGCAGAAGGAGACACAAAGCACAGGGATCATGACAGCAAACATGTCCAAGCAGCAGAAACAGTCGATATTTAGAGCCAAAGGATCAGTGATGTTTGCATGATGTGAACGAGTTCGATGGCGGTGTGTCATCTTTAATTCCAACAGCAGAACGGTGATTTTTTAAAACAGTTGGAGATGTTTGCTAAGGTCGTCGCTCACCTTCTCGAGTTTCTCAATCCCACAAAATCTTAAAGTTTTTAGCTTCCGAGCTACAAAAGTGATGCTGTAATGCCCACTTCCAAGATTTGAAGACGTCTGGAATATCATTTTCACTGGGAAATAAAAAAGATGCTTCTAAGCTCTTTCTATGATGCAGTATTAGGGACACTGTAAAAAAAAAAAGAGAGAGAGAGAGAGAGAGAGAGTACATTTCTGCCAAAAAATAAAATAAAATTTTTTAAGCTAATCTCCAAAATTTTCTAGAAATTTGTGAAATTTCTGAGTTTGAAAAGTCAAAAATTTGATAGAAAAAAATCTGAAGTTTTGAGATTAATCTCAGAAATATTTTAGAAAAAGAAATACACATAAAAAATGTTTGACTTCTGGTAATAAATGAGTTTCAAAAGTTTAAACCTTTCCAAGTTCTTTTCTTGAAAATTTATGAGATTAATCTCAAAATTCCAGATTTTTTCAATGTTTCAAGCTCAGAAATTTATGATTTTGTTTTTTCATAAAATTTTGAGATTAATCTCAAACTTTGAGATTTTTCTAGAACATTTTGACTTTTAAAACTGTGTTTTTCCAGAAATCATAAACCCAGCTCTCGAAAAACATTTAAATTTTTAATGTGCTTCTTTATGAAACCGCTCACATAAAGTGTTATTTGTATCACTGAACTGCACACAGTAACTGCATTTAGTCATATTTTTAAATTTATTGATACTATTGAGCACACAGTGGTGAAAACAGCACAAATAACAATTCCCATAACACAAGACATTTTTATCACAATAATTAATTGTAATTTATCGTGACAATGATTAATCAAAAATGATTATCAAAAAAGATAATCACGATAAATGAATGTGTGAACGCACCCTTAGTTTTTATTTCACCTTTATTTATACATCATAAATCTCATTTATTAATTTTAATTTTTAAGAGAGACCTGGTCAGATTTGTGTTTTAGTTGAATTGTGCAGCAGGTTAAGTGGAAAAAGTTCTGAAATTATTGGTCAACCAAAATGTTATTTTTTTCATATAAAAAAAGAAATAAACGTTTTCCCTCATTAGTGGTTTGCCTGACAGGTTTGTGCCTCAGCAATGACAGATGCAAAAATAGGAAATAAATATGACCCCTTTTAATGATATAAACACTGACTGACGCGTTCCTCCACCATTATAACAGACCCAGAGCGGCTGCATCACCGAATGCCAGAGCAGGCACCATTAACGGCAGAGCTGTTGATGTTTTCCTGCATAATGGAGACGTTTTTATGCTGAAACCTGAGTTATTATTATCCCACAGGCTGCCTGGAAGACAGGAGCAACCACTCAGACTGTACTCTTACTGCCAGCAGGTAGGAGCATCAGACGCGCTTAAATGTCAGATGTAAATGTGATCCAGTTTAATCAGATGGAGACACAATTGAATTTACAAGCTGTATATCGGTGTCAGGAGGAGAGAGGTGTGAGGAAGTTAAATAATATCAAACACGGCCCAGTTAAACGCAGACGAGCTCCCACCGCTCGCAGCTGCGATGAGACTGGAGTCAGGACAGATTAAGTAGCTGTGTCACTTAAACCCTGCGGAGGCTGGAAATGCCAAACTAACCATGGCATTTGAATCGCTGTCAGTCTTTTGCTCTACCTCCAACACTTTCCCCTCCTGGAGACTCGCTGTCACACGTGAAATCACTGAATGATTCAAAACTGAGCCGGTTTCACGCACAATGAGTTCAGGAAGGAGACACAGGAACCAATCAGCTATCTGACGATTACAGAGCTAACGAAGTAATTAATTAGTCTGTCTCTGCTCCGTGGCCCGTGATCAGATCTGCGGCTGGAGGACGTGAGAGCCGTCAGGCGTGATGCGGGGACCGTTGCTGCTTCGCTTCCTGTTCTGCAGCTTTAGTGGGAAAATTCAAAATTTAAAGGGGCAGGATTATGTTTTCCAGGTACATAGTGGCATTTTATAGCACAATCAAGTAACGGTTAACTTCAGTCATCAAAATGATCAGTCAATTAATCAATCAATCAATCAATCTTATTCGTGTAGCCCGATCAAAGGGCTTTACATAATAAAAATACACAAAAACATAAAAGTTGTCAACAATTGTCAAGTGGCATCATTACACATCAAGTTACAGTTTCAGTGATTATGTTTCTAAAGCAGCTGCAACCAGCTGGGTTTTGTTTTTAGTCTAGATTTAGAGGAACTCAGTGTTTCAGCAGTTTTGAGGTTCTTCATGTTTGGTTCTGGTTCTGGGGATGCAGAGCAGAACCAGAACACTTGAGAGGTCTGGAAGGTTGCTACGACAACAGCAGATTTTCAG
>NW_006800149.1:0-2765 GCF_000485575.1 Poecilia formosa
CATGAAACCAGGTGGCTGAGCCTCCTGGCAAAGTCCGGTAGAGGGGTTGTTATCAAGGAATGATGTTCTTGGGAGAGCTCAGCTGGGGTGAGGTGGGAAAGAGCGTTATGTTTACATATCTTCAAGGAGATTGGAAATATGCAGCCCTTCCAAGGCCACACGGGAAAAGCCAATTCAGATACAGAATGTCTTAGGTCGGGAAGATTATAAATTTCAATCTTTCCTTAAGTCTCTTCGATACATCTCAGTTCCCAATTATCCAAATTTGGTCGTTCCACTGAGCCGAAACTAGCAACTACTCCAAGATCGATTCCATCCCGTTAGTGAGTTTTAGAGTCCTCAGCTGGGCTGCGAGTCTCAGCAAGACTCACATCCAACTTGAGTCTCTGTCCACACCAACAGTCTGAGTGTTCGCTAGTTCGGCCAAGTCCGTCACAAAGTTGACGATAAACCAGGTATCCGCAAGCTCCAAACAGCAGAAATCCTGTTATCATGAATAAACTCAGGGTGAATCCTGCTGGGTGTGTCCCCACAGGACAAGAGGGCTCTCCTGTGCCCAGACTTCTCGTTGAGAAAATTTGATCCATTGCATTGAGACCGGTTGACCAGATCCATAATTTGTAGATTTGGATGATGTGCAAAGAAAGGCTCCAAAAATATAGAAAAAGACAGGACAAAAACAGAGCAAGCAGGGCAGGCAAGCGCATGGAGGGAGCAGAGGAAAAAAAGTGTCCGCCTTCATCAAGAGAAAATATGTAAATATGTTCTTTATTAAAACACTGTAAAAGTGTTTCTGTTCATCAATGTCAATATAAAAGTCAGAATAATTTCTATCAAAAAAAACCATTGTGCTCTTTATTCAGAAATGCCCCAAAACAATTAAATAATCACATCAAAAGTTAGAAACTCTGTCTTTAGTCATTTCTTTGATTACCAAATATATTTGTGTGTGTGAGAAAATGTGTCAATAACAGGTATTAACTTAAAATACTTTGAAGAACGGCACCTTGTGAAGTTTGGTCCTTTCACTTGTATTAGCTTACTGGGAGAGAAGCCATATTCAATATGGCGGACGCTGTGACATATCGCAGCAATGGGCCGACCCGCTCCATGAGCAGTCTACGTATTCATGGGTCCCAGAAGTGTGGAGGGCACTATGCCTTCAGAATTAGATTAGGACTCCTGAATGTGAGATGGTTGAATGTGAGCCATTTTAAAGACACTTACACTTTGTCAGTTTCTCTCTCAACTTATGGTCTCCAGAAAATTCCACCCTGCAAGGAGGAGGACAGNTGTTTTGTCAGTTCTGTGATCATGTCAAAGCAGCAACTTATATTAAAAAGTGTTTTATTTCCGTTTGAAAGCTGCCCGCTTCCATGGAAGGACAACAGAAAATTGCTCTTATAAACATGTAATTATTAAAACCCTCACTGTGTATCCCTCTGAAAAATGAATTTTATAGCGTTAACACCGGAGCTGTAAGTGGTCCGGTATGAAACGGGGGTGATAGAACAACACAGCACTTTTAAATTTCAATAATCAGAATACCGACATTGTTTCCATTGTTTTAAAAGGTTTATGTCAGTCTGCCTTTTCCCCATCGATCCGTTTCCCTACCGGCCTGCACCTTAGAGGGTTAAAAAAAAGAAAAAAGAAAAAGAAACGACGCGCACATCACGCAAAACTCTGAAACAGGAGAAGCGCGACATAAAACGGAGCGACGAACTAGATGTGAATTATGGCATAAAAACAGAGAATCTGATGCTGAACAGGGAAAAATCAACACATGATGTGAAACATGACGATTAGATGGCGCAGCAGGTGATGAGTGAAGATTACTGATGGTGAGCGTCAATAAATGCCATGTGGGTGAAATGTTATGGATGATACTCTGATGTCCCATTCTACTGAAGGCAGCACAGAGCTGCACCACCAGAAACCGACAGAAACACTGAAGAGAAGAAGAGTTATGATTAATGTAGTTACAGTTCTATCCATGTTTTAATGCTGCAGAGCTCAGTCGGTTTGCAAATAGTTCAAAGTTTAAACTGGCATGTTGAACATATTTTATCTGGCCATTTTGTGGAATATTTAACAACTAGAAAATGACAAAGAACAAGAATATTTTTTCCACTCTGATTGGCTGCTGTTAGGCCTACCAATTTTAAGTTGAATGTCCATTCATTGCATTTTTCTCACCTGTGAAAATAATTTCTGTTCCCATGGCTTTTTTGTTCTCTGGGAAATTATTTTTGATGATAAATACAGAAACAAGCATAAAAATCAAAAGATCTACTGATAGTAACTTCAATAATAAAATAATAGTCAGTGTAAAGTAGCCTACAAATTCTTTGGTGGGGGTAGGTGATTGACCTGGATAAAGACTGGGGGGCGCTGGCCCGAAAAAGGTTGAGAAACACTGGTTTAGGTGATTAATGTGTCACACTCAGTTGACAATATTTATGCCCTGTAAAAAATCAGTATTCTTTGAACCTGTGTACTCTGTATTGAACGACTGGATAAAATAATATTTCAGTTTCAAGTGGATGCACCGTTTTTCTCATAAGGATCATATATCGATACATATGTGAGCAGGGGCTCTGCCAGAAATCTTTTTCCTTAATTCATTAAATGCTAGTGAAATGGAGGTAATCAGTAGTCTGTAGCTAAGTTAATTATGCTAAATGGTTGATAATCCCCCTCTCCTTGGGCTGCCACCTTAAACCCCTCCACCATGATAAGGTGGCAGCCCAAGGAGAGGGGGA
>NW_006800149.1:2856-6381 GCF_000485575.1 Poecilia formosa
ATGGGCGGCGGCTGAAGGAGGGGACCCTGGCGGTCTGATCCTCGGCTGCAGAAGCTGGCTCTTGGGACGTGGAACGTCACCTCTCGGGTGGGGAAGGAACTGGAGCTAGTGTGCGAGGCTGAGAGGTTCCGGCTAGAAATACTCTGCCTCACCTCAACTCATGGCTCTGGTTCTGGAACCAGTCTCCTTGAGAGGGGCTGGACGTACTTCAACTCTGGAGTTGCCCGCGGTGAGAGGCGCCGGGCAGGAGTGGGCATACTTGTTGCCCCCCATCTTGGCGCCTGTACGTTGGGGTTTACCCCGGTGAACAAGAGGGTAGCCTCCCTCCGCCTACGGGTGGGGGGACGGGTTCTGACTGTTGTCTGTGCTTACGGGCCGAACAACAGTTCAGATTACCCACCCTTCTTGGAGTCCTTAAAGGGGGTACTGGAGAGTGCCCGTCCTGGCGACTCCCTTGTTCTGCTGGGGGACTTCAACGCTCACGTGGGCAATGACAGTGAGACCTGGAGGGGCGTGGTTGGGAGGAACGGCCCCCCCGATCTGAACTCGAGTGCTGTTCTGTTGTTGGACTTCTGTGCTCGTCACGGATTGTCCATCATGAACACCATGTTCAGGCATAAGGGTGTCCATAAGTGAACTTGGCACCAGGACACCCTAGGCCCCAGTTCAATTATCGATTTTGTTGTCATTTCATCTGATCTGCGGCCGTTTGTCTTGGACACTCGGCTGAAGAGAGGTGTGGAGTTGTCCACTGACCACTACCTGGTGGTGAGTTGGCTCCGGTGGTGGGGGAGGAAGGCGGTCAGACCTGGGAGGCCCAAACGTGTAGTGAGGGTCTGCTGGGAACGCCTGGCGGAGTCCCCTGTGAGACGGAGCTTCAACTCCCATCTCCGGCAGAACTTCGAACACGTTCCGGGGAAGGTTGGGGACATTGAGTCTGAATGGACCATGTTCCATACCTCCATTGCCGAGGCAGCTTATCGGAGCTGCGGTGTCAGAGTCTGGTCTGCATTGCCGGCAGTAAGTCGGGCTCGTTTCCAGTGAGAGTTGGACTCCGCCAAGGCTGCCCTTTGTCACCGATTCTGTTCATTACTTTCATGGACAGAATTTCTAGGCGCAGCCGAGGTGTTGAGGGGATCCATTTTGGTGGCCTCAGGATCGCATCTCTGCTTTTTGCGGATGATGTGGTCCTGTTGGCTTCATTGGAACGTGATCTGCAGCTCTCACTGGAGTGGTTTGCGGCCGGGATGAGGCTCAGTGCCTCCAAATCCGAGGCCATGGGCTTGAGCCGGAAAAGGGTAGAGTGCCTTCTCCGGGTCAGTCTGGGCCTCCCTTCTGAAGNGATTATTTATCTCTAAAAACTGTTTTCTAAATAACTAGCCTTTCATGTGCTACTCCTGGTACACCATATTTACATCACTTAATAATACGTTTTCTTCAATAGTTTCCAAATGGTGTGCCCCATAGACTCAAGATCAGTGTGAAATTGTTCTACTAGTCTGTATAGATGAGGTACACTTATTTTTATTCCATTTTAGGTAATTTTTCAGCTATGTTTTTAGTCAAAATTTTGTATTTTTCTTCAATAGCTTCTAGATCATGTGACCTATTGTCTCAAAATCAGCAATTATATTTAATATTAAAATTGTTTAAAACGTTTGGTTCGGAAATTTGTTGACGGTCCCCAAGTGAACATCCGGGCGCTTGAGGAGGGAGCGGTAGAGAACGGCTGGCCGAAATTAGCGTTCAGAAATCGGATCAACCTTGAGCTACACGCCGCTTATTCCGCGGAGCGCGAATATCCATTAACCAATTTAAAACTAACTTCACTGCGGTTATGTTTCTTGTCCATTCTGACAGATATTTTTCCAGTAAGGCCATTGAAGTGGAGTAATTTTTTTATTTATTTATTTTTTTACAAAACTCGTACTGACTGCTACATAAAGATAAACATTTTACATCACAACATTTAGAAACAGCTCACCTTTGTTCATAAGTAGGCAGTATCCGTTGAAAATGAATGTGTGGCTTCTCTGACCAGAGACTACTTCTCTGACCACTTGGGATCTCTGCTGTCACTTTACGTCTGTGTGAAGAATGTGCACATCAGTGAAGAGCTTTGATGACACAAAGAAACTTTGAAGCCAACAGGTGTAGAAAGTCCGTTGCTGAAATTATTGATCTTGGAGATGGTGTTCTCACATTTTTCCAAGTGGAGCGCTCTTGAAATACTTTCTGTAAAATTCGTTCTTCTCTTCCTCCGTCCGGTGATCCATGGCGCTGAATTAACATCAACTCATCAGATCTTCAGTTTGATATGTTGGAACGTTCAGTTCCGCAGTAAACACTGACTGATGCAGATCGGGGAAAAAACGTGTCATTTAACGCCAATCTGCAGTTAGTCGTGGAGCTCTGGAGTGAATGTCAAGACGAGGCGATCAGCGGGTATCCGCTCGGTCTCAGGCCGCCTTCGTGGGGTTAGGCAGCGGGGAGAGTCTGGCTCCTCTCCGCTCCCTCCACGGGCAGCCTGCAAACTTCTGCTGAACAATTCGCTTTACTCTTGACGGGAACTATGTATCTGCAGTTATGCGCTGATTTCAGAATCAAACATTAAGAACTGATTACATTACCTTTATTTGGAGCCAATACCACAAGTTGTGCTTTTTTCCACCTCCAAATGGAAACAACAGGAAACGAAAGTAAATTCAAAGACGAAACGAGGAGAGGAGAGGAATGCCTTCAGGAAGTAAACAAGACTGGTGACATAAAAGACTTCCCGTGGGACAAATTTTTCAGGATTCTCTAATTTTTTTCTAAACCACAGCTAATTTTCCTCACGACTTTGGAGGATGTGTCAGCAGGATCTCGGGTTGTTTTGGGTTCCTTAGTTTCATTCTTTAATTAGAGCAACATAGTCTCTGTTCTGCTCTAGGTACAGATAAGTGACTAAGTGATCTTAGTTGATCTCCGTTGTCTGATCTGCTTAAAATCTGCGGACCAGGAGCCTCATGTAAGAGTGCACAGTTTTCACACTAAAACTTGGCGTACGGACAAAGTGCGGCGCACAAAAAAATCTGGATGAATAAAGCCGTGCACATCACATGCACACCTTTCCTTTATAAATCTTAATTTGCGGGAAATAGAGCTCAGCTGCTGATCCGCCCTGTCGCCACCCTTAAATCCATATGTAAATTAGTATAAATACCCGGAAGTATGCCTCCACGTGAAGCAATAACTATGGTAACGGCCTTGTTTGTAGCAGTATAAGTATTTATAATAATAATTATTATTATTATATATTTTATATAAAATATTCTTTAAGGACACATAAGATCACCTCCCAAAATAAAAATAATACATTTTAAAGAGAAAAAAAATCAAAATAATAATAATGCTAAAAAACAAAAACATTAAAGAGATTCAAGTGCAAATGCCTGTTTGAACAGCGCGTTCAGCAGGGATTCAAAGACAGACAGAATCAGAGCGTTTTTGAGTGGTAATGTTTATTGTAAATAGAGAAATCAT
>NW_006800149.1:6391-80323 GCF_000485575.1 Poecilia formosa
CAACTTGAGTCTCTGTCCACACCAACAGTCTGAGTGTTCGCTAGTTCGGCCAAGTCCGTCACAAAGTTGACGATAAACCAGGTATCCGCAACTCCAAACAGCAGAAATCCTGTTATCATGAATAAACTCGGGGTGATGTGCAAAGAAAGGCTCCAAAAATATAGAAAAAGACAGGACAAAAACAGAGCAAGCAGGGCAGGCAAGCGCATGGAGGGAGCAGAGGAAAAAAAGTGTCCGCCTTCATCGAGAGAAAATATGTAAATATGTTCTTTATTAAAACACTGTAAAAGTGTTTCTGTTCATCAATGTCAATATAAAAGTCAGAATAATTTCTATCAAAAAAAACCATTGTGCTCTTTATTCAGAAATGCCCCAAAACAATTAAATAATCACATCAAAAGTTAGAAACTCTGTCTTTAGTCATTTCTTTGATTACCAAATATATTTGTGTGTGTGAGAAAATGTGTCAATAACAGGTATTAACTTAAAATACTTTGAAGAACGGCACCTTGTGAAGTTTGGTCCTTTCACTTGTATTAGCTTACTGGGAGAGAAGCCATATTCAATATGGCGGACGCTGTGACATATCGCAGCAATGGGCCGACCCGCTCCATGAGCAGTCTACGTATTCATGGGTCCCAGAAGTGTGGAGGGCACTATGCCTTCAGAATTAGATTAGGACTCCTGAATGTGAGATGGTTGAATGTGAGCCATTTTAAAGACACTTACACTTTGTCAGTTTCTCTCTCAACTTATGGTCTCCAGAAAATTCCACCCTGCAAGGAGGAGGACAGTCAGATCATCAACAGAAGCTAAAACAGGAGAAATATGGTCTCTCTTTTTAATTTTCATCAGATCTCTTGCTGCATTTTGAGAATGTCCTGGTAGTAAAGAATTACGGTAGAAATCCAAAACCTTTCTGGCACAACTTCACCGATTCGATTGGAGAGGATTAAAAATGTGCTAAGGTGCCGACTCCAGTAATACTTAAAGTCCTAGGAAACAACTTCATTTGTAGACCAATGTGTCTCAGCCTTGGTCTGGGTCATTATAAATCATCAGATACTTTGTGTTTAATGACAACCCCATCATCATCAATCATCACTTTGAGAGGACTCTACTTATTGCTAAATATCAACATTCACTGATAATTTATTTGCATTCAACCATGTTTTTATGATACTCAAATCCTTTTTAACTACATCCAACAAATTTGTCAAATTTTCACCAGAAAATTCTGCATAGAGAAAACTTTGTAGATGTTTGGGTATGTAGAGATAATTGATGTATAAATAAGTTTTAGTCCAATGATTCACCCCTGTGGTACTCCACAGTTTACACGAGTCAGATCTTGGATTATTTATCTCTAAAAACTGTTTTCTAAATAACTAGCCTTTCATGTGCTACTCCTGGTACACCATATTTACATCCCTTAATAATACGTTTTCTTCAATAGTTTCCAAATGGTGTGCCCCATAGACTCAAGATCAGTGTGAAATTGTTCTACTAGTCTGTATAGATGAGGTACACTTATTTTTATTCCATTTTAGGTAATTTTTCAGCTATGTTTTTAGTCAAATTTTTGTATTTTTCTTCAATAGCTTCTAGATCATGTGACCTATTGACTCAAAATCAGCAATTATATTTAATATTAAAATTGTTTAAAACGTTTGGTTCGGAAATTTGTTGACGGTCCCCAAGTGAACATCCGGGCGCTTGAGGAGGGAGCGGTAGAGAACGGCTGGCCGAAATTAGCGTTCAGAAATCGGATCAACCTTGAGCTACACGCCGCTTATTCCGCGGAGCGCGAATATCCATTAACCAATTTGAAACTAACTTCACTGCGGTTATGTTTCTTGTCCATTCTGACAGATATTTTTCCAGTAAGGCCATTGAAGTGGAGTAATTTTTTTATTTATTTATTTTTTTACAAAACTCGTACTGACTGCTACATAAAGATAAACATTTTACATCACAACATTTAGAAACAGCTCACCTTTGTTCATAAGTTGGGAGTATCCGTTGAAAATGAATGTGTGACTTCTCTGACCAGAGACTAATTCTCTGACCACTTGGGATCTCTGCTGTCACTTTACGTCTGTGTGAAGAATGTGCACATCAGTGAAGAGCTTTGATGACACAAAGAAACTTTGAAGCCAACAGGTGTAGAAAGTCCGTTACTATTCTGAAATTCTTGATCTTGGAGATGGTGTTCTCACATTTTTCCAAGTGGAGCGCTCTTGAAATACTTTCTGTAAAATTCGTTCTTCTCTTCCTCCGTCCGGTGATCCATGGCGCTGAATTAACATCAACTCATCAGATCTTCAGTTTGATATGTTGGAACGTTCAGTTCCGCAGTAAACACTGACTGATGCAGATCGGGGAAAAAACGTGTCATTTAACGCCAATCTGCAGTTAGTCGTGGAGCTCTGGAGTGAATGTCAAGACGAGGCGATCAGCGGGTATCCGCTCGGTCTCAGGCCGCCTTCGTGGGGTTAGGCAGCGGGGAGAGTCTGGCTCCTCTCCGCTCCCTCCACGGGCAGCCTGCAAACTTCTGCTGAACAATTCGCTTTACTCTTGACGGGAACTATGTATCTGCAGTTATGCGCTGATTTCAGAATCAAACATTAAGAACTGATTACATTACCTTTATTTGGAGCCAATACCACAAGTTGTGCTTTTTTCCACCTCCAAATGGAAACAACAGGAAACGAAAGTAAATTCAAAGACGAAACGAGGAGAGGAGAGGAATGCCTTCAGGAAGTAAACAAGACTGGTGACATAAAAGACTTCCCGTGGGACAAATTTTTCAGGATTCTCTAATTTTTTTCTAAACCACAGCTAATTTTCCTCACGACTTTGGAGGATGTGTCAGCAGGATCTCGGGTTGTTTTGGGTTCCTTAGTTTCATTCTTTAATTAGAGCAACATAGTCTCTGTTCTGCTCTAGGTACAGATAAGTGACTAAGTGATCTTAGTTGATCTCCGTTGTCTGATCTGCTTAAAATCTGCGGACCAGGAGCCTCATGTAAAAGAGTGCACAGTTTTCACACTAAAACTTGGCGTACGGACAAAGTGCGGCGCACAAAAAAATCTGGATGAATAAAGCCGTGCACATCACATGCACACCTTTCCTTTATAAATCTTAATTTGCGGGAAATAGAGCTCAGCTGCTGATCCGCCCTGTCGCCACCCTTAAATCCATATGTAAATTAGTATAAATACCCGGAAGTATGCCTCCACGTGAAGCAATAACTATGGTAACGGCCTTGTTTGTAGCAGTATAAGTATTTATAATAATAATTATTATTATTATATATTTTATATAAAATATTCTTTAAGGACACATAAGATCACCTCCCAAAATAAAAATAATACATTTTAAAGAGAAAAAAAATCAAAATAATAATAATGCTAAAAAACAAAAACATTAAAGAGATTCAAGTGCAAATGCCTGTTTGAACAGTAGTGCGTTCAGCAGGGATTCAAAGACAGACAGAATCAGAGCGTTTTTGAGTGGTAATGTTTATTGTAAATAGAGAAATCATTTGCATAAATTGTACATTTACAGAATAGAGATGCTTTCTGTCCATAAAGGCGCATTCAAAGCGGGCGGCTCGACTGAAGGATGACTGCAGCTGAACTCCCTGCCAGGATGCCCATATGGGTCCCATATGGGTTTGTCCGAGGGTTCCACGGTGGCTCCACATGGGTTTGCCACAGCCCACATGGGCCCTACATGGGCCCTACATGGTGGTGGGCCCACATGGGTTTGCCCATTTAGGGCCCACCTAGGCTGTGGCCCTACATGGGCTAACCCATGTGGGGCCACCGTGGAACCCGCGGACAAACCCAAATGGGACCCATCTGGTCTGCCTTCCCTTTCCCCATATGGGACCCACCTAGGCATGCTGGCAGGGCTGGTACCGGTACCGCACGGCTCCTTCTTTAAGTTTTGCTCAAAGCTCCGGGATGATCAGTCAACATTTCCCAGCAGCTCAGGATAGTCTCTGATCTGCTGTGGAAGGACTCCTGAATCCTTCCACTGGCGATGTTCTCCATCAGATCCAAAGTGCTCCACAATTACGCGGCTCACCTTTATGCAGCTACTTATCATGTATGTACTATGATAAGTAGCTGATGTATATACTATGATATACTATACAAATCTGTATCACCTTAAAAATAATCAAAGCTGTTTGGAGTTAATGCTGATCAAACCCTGTTTTCTTTTTTTTAGTGAGAATGAAATTACCCGCAGATGCATTTCATGCACTTTCGCGCACAAACCAACATTACATCTTTATGAAACAAAAACTGAGGAANAAATTAGTATAAATACCCGGAAGTATGCCTCCACGTGAAGCAATAACTATGGTAACGGCCTTGTTTGTAGCAGTATAAGTATTTATAATAATAATAATAATTATTATATATTTTATATAAAATATTCTTTCAGGGCACATAAGATCAACTCACAAAATAAAAATAATACATTTTAAAGAAAAAAAGTTAAATAATAATAATGATTAAAAAAAACAATAAAGAGATTCAAGTGCAAATGCCTGTTTGAACAGCGCGTTCAGCAGGGATTCAAAGACAGACAGAATCAGAGCGTTTTTGAGTGGTAATGTTTATTGTAAATAGAGAAATCATGTGCATAAATTGTACATTTACAGAATAGAGATGCTTTCTGTCCATAAAGGCGCATTCACAAAGCGGGCGGCTCGACTGAAGGATGACTGCAGCTGGACTCCCTGCCAGGATGCCCATATGGGTCCCATATGGGTTTCTCCGCGGGTTCCACGGTGGCCCCACATGGGTTTGCCACAGCCCACATGGGCCCTACATGGTGGTGGGCCCACATGGGTTTGCCCATTTAGGGCCCGTTTAGGGCCCACCTCGGCTGTGGCCCTACATGGGCAAACCCATGTGGGGCCACCGTGGAACCCGCGGACAAACCCAAATGGGACCCATCTGGTCTGCCTTCCTTTTCCCCATATGGGACCCACCTAGGCATGCTGGCAGGACTGGTACCGGTACCGCACGGCTCCTTCTTTAAGTTTTGCTCAAAGCTCCGTGATGATCAGTCTGGGCAATCTAAGCTCTAAAAAACCTTCATCAACATTTCCCAGTAGATCAGGATAGTCTCTGATCTGCTGTGGAAGGACTCCTGAATCCTTCCACTGGCGATGTTCTCCATCAGATCCAAAGCGCTCCATAATTACGCTGCTCACCTTTATGCAGCTACTTATATACTATACAAATCTGTATCACCTTAAAAATAATCAAAGCTGTTTGGAGTTAATATGCTGATCAAACCCTGTTTTTTTTTTTGTTTTTTTTTTAGTGAGAATGAAATTACCCGCAGATGCATTTCATGCACTTTCGCGCACAAACCAACATTACATCTTTATGAAACAAAAACTGAGGAAAATTATTATTTACATTCAAGTGAGGTTTTCACATACTTTTGTTTATTTTCTTTATTTTGTGTGCTTGTAGATTATTATCTGAGGATAACTGCTGTTCAGTTTCATCATTTACGTTTAAACAATAAAATATTAAAATCATAAAAAAAACATCGGTTTGATGGTTTCTGGTCTAAATAACTGAATGTAGTCAGACTTCAGTGTATTTAGGTGAGTTTCGACGCTTTGTAGTTTGATATCCACAGAAAAAGTTTGCGTGGCTGCCACACTTTTTCACGCCAGGGAAATAAAAGAAGTTTGCGTATATTTACGCAAAGTTCATTTGTATACTTTCCGACTTGTACGTAAAATATGGCGCAGCAAATCTTTTTATGCGTACATATGCTTTATACATAAGGCCCCAGATGACGTTCAGCCACTGAAAATAACTTTTCTCATTGGTTTTAAGAGCATGAAAAAAGAGGTAACCACTGCTTAAAGAAGAAAAAACTCTGAAAAATGCCATCATTACTTCCGGCTTTCAGATAACGACTTGTATTTTTAAAGCTGAACCGAGCCATTTTTAGCAACAGGTGAAAAATGCTTTACCAGAGAAATAACTATTTCTCTCTTTAGAAATAGTCATTTCAGCTAACGCCATCTAGTGTTAACTTTGTCGTATATGTCACTTCAAACCATCGCTGTTTTTCATCTTTATTAAGAATATAATAATTTGATAGTTTTGTGTTTTTATTGTCTGTCAGCAGAAAATCACCATAATTAAGAGAAAAAAAGGTTTTAAAACATCCGTCTTTGTCTGTTTAATCTATACAATAAGTTTCACCTAGTGATGGAACAATTACTGAAATAAATGAACTTTTCAATAATATTCTAAGGTGAATCACGGCAACATCATCATTGGAGCATGGCATGAATGATCTTTGGCTGAAAATGATAAAAATGTGAAATTTTCAAAATTTGATAAATATTGATATAATGAAAAAAAAATGCAGGGTTTAGCCGTTTTTGTTTTTTATTTTGTTTCCACAAAAGAATGAGACAAACAGTACCACTAATATTTTAGATCTATTTTCTGAGTATTAGATTGGAAACCTTGTGCTTATTCAAAATATTCTGCCCATACTTTCTCCATCCTACTTTTGCAAACTTTTTTTTTCTCCCCTCCAAAACCTAAAAGTAAAAATGTGCTTCTTGCAAAAATAAATTTCGAACTGTAAATATTCATAAAAAATTACAAGTTATGTATTATTTGTGGCTCTAAAGTTTTATTGAACTAAACGGAGCTCAAAAATGGCTCTTTGGAGTGTATGGCTGCAGACGCCTGCTGTAGCTTTAATTTTCAACATTTAGATCAACAGAATGAGTCTGGCCAAGGTTCTGACTCATTTAAAGAATGAGTCAGTAGAACCTTGGGATGCTAGTGAATATGTTACATATTTATTACAAATTTTAAGGCATAAAATCAATCTATTCTTAATTATACTACAGGGTTAAATCATGTAGAGGTCCTAATATGTAATATTTCACAAGATTAAGTAAAATTATATGTGAGATTTGACTTGAAATCAACAGATATAGTTTAGAGAAACCTCTAGCTGTGAATTAGAGCAATGAAAGATCAAGGATCAGCCCAGGTGGGATGTACAGTGGAAAAGTTTATTCTGAAGTGACTCAGTGAAAATAAATACAACTTTTCAGGGAGGCGGGAACTTCTGGCGGTCTGACCTCATCGTTTCTCCAGCACCTTTGGCATTGCTGGGCCAGTGATTATGGGACTGAATGAGGTGGCGGTGGGAAGGGAGGGATCTACCCTCACTTGGTGAGCGGTCACCCCTTCTCCCCCGTTCCTCACCCCATGTGGCGAGAGGCGACGCGCCCCGGGGGGAGAGCAGAGGCCGAGTGATGGGGTCTACAAGGAAGAGGCGATGTCCTGAGAGAGCAGGTTTTGAGACGAAGTGGAAAGGAAAACAAAATAAACAATAAGATGGGTTTTCTTCAACATCCCTTGTACATAGTCCTTGTCTTTCCTTGGTTGGTCTTTGAAACAGCGTTGATGTCCTGAACGCTGTTGGGCAGTCTGTAGGCAAGCTACAGCGTCTTCAGCACTCCTGCTGCCGGCCTCTTACACAGACAAGATGTGCTTGACGAAAGCTAAAGGAGGAAGTTCAGATTATTAGCATCCTGTCACAATAAAACCAAACCTGGAAGACAGATGACTTACCCTCATAGTGTATGGTGCCGTTCTCGTCTTCCTGCCCGGCCATGAGGGAATCAATCTCAGTCTCATTCATCTTCTCTCCTGTGGAAACACAAGGATCCATGTCAGCGTCTACATTTCTACTGCGCTAAGCAAACTGTACGTGTCTAAATTTACCCAGAGTGGACAGCACGATGCGCAACTCAGCACCCATGACGGTTCCGTTGCCCTCCTTGTCAAAAACACGCAGACCCTCAACGTAGTCATCGTAGGATCCCTTGGGAAGGGCATCAACCTCCTTCAGCATGGGCAGGAAAGCGTCGAAGTTCAGCCTCTTGTTGGCCATGTCTGTTGGTTCACATTGCACTTGTCTTAGGGAGACACAAGACAACAGCTGCCACTTCTCTAGAAGACATCTGGCCTCTTACCTTCGGCGCTGGGGTTGCCAAGGATCTTGATAACGTCCTTGTTGGTGGGATTCTGGCCCAGAGCGCGCATGATGTCGGCCACCTGGTTGTAGGCCACCTGGCTGTCACCAATTCTGTCAAAGAGACCAAAAGCCTCCTTGAAGTCTGGGGAAAGGCAAGAAAAACCTTTGAGTTAAACGTTTCAGACTTGTCGTTGGGTTTTCTATGACTACAACATTCTTGTAGATGACAGCTGTGTGAAACCAGCCTGGATTGAGAGATTAGAGACTCTGAGCTGCATGCTTTCACCATTGTTTGCAGCTAATTGGACGCGACAGCTGTATCTAAGCAGAGAAGAGAAAACTGGGGGCCAAATGAAGCTTTGTCATCTCTACCAAGCCCATCAGGAACTCAAAGTGACCTTTTTGAGAGATTTATGCCCGCCTAGTGGCAACAGCTGTACTTCCCCACCCCGACCCCTCCTCATTCCTGCTTGCTGCTTGGAGCAAACTGATACACCCTGACAGAGACACCAAGGCCATATAGAGACTTGGGTTGAGAATGCTGACTGAGGCATTACAAACGCCTCCTTGGTACAGGATTAAAACACCCTGGACGCTGAACAAAGCCTGCCTGGACACATCTTTCAACAGGGGACCACAAGGACAGGATCTTGACCTTTGACTTGGGGATTAACAAGTATAAGACACTGCTAGGTCGTCTTAGAATAGATAACCAAAGACAAGACGGTGGAATCTTCTACAGCTGACTCTGCCACTCGTTGGGGCGGTAATGTGAAAATCTCAATGAAATGACCAGATAACAGGAAGGTACTTTGAAGCTAAGGAGATCTTCTGGACTTACCCTCAATCTGGTCCGGTGTGAACTCCGTCTGTCGTATAAAAACACACAAAAACAAACATATGAGAAACAAAATAAAGCAATTTCATTCCAAATAAAGCTAAAGGTGATGGATTTCTTGACTGAGTATTTCTTAAATCCCTGATAACCATCTTAATTTTTTCATTCTTTTACAAACTTTTGAGAGAGTAAATCCAGACCAAGAAACTCCATCGCCTCCCTATTGAAAACGGCCAGAATCACCAACACACCATTTTGGAGAGTAGGAGCACAGAGGAGCGGAAAGGAAGGAGAAGAGAAGCTGAAGTCCCGAGACAGAGTGGTCCTGAGCCATGGTCAAAGCCCCCTTATTTATGTTCGGCATGTGATGTCACGCAGCTCCTGGTGAGGGAGGGATCGGATGACACGTTGGGACATCTTTAACTTTCTTAGGGAAAGCAGAGCCGTCTCCCCTCAGAGCCTTTAGAAGGGGAAGGGCTATTTTTAGATCCTGATTTTTAGATCCTGATATTGGCTTTATGATTATCTATTTATTGGGAAAGGGTTAAATGATGAAACTTCTGGTTGGAGGAGATGTTTCTGGAAGACGCTCGATGCAGGGAGGAGGCAACAGACTCAGCGGCTGACTCCAGACGGGTCGCTGACCCGTTCAGCTCGGTTACTAGGTGGTATTTTTAAATCAGACAGAACTCTCCTCCTCATATGGTGAAATGACGGCAGGGGGAAAAGCTGCCGAAACGTTGGCTGCTCTCCGGCAGGTATGGAGCTACTGAACCTGGCAGCTAGACTGGAGCCAAACTGGAGCTAAACTGTAGGATCCTCTGTGTAGCCGCAGAGTAAAACCCAACAGTCATCCAGAGAATAACATGTTTTCATTAGGTTTTAAAAAACAGCCAGAGATCCTGATGTCCAGAGGGAACATTAATGTTCTACAACACTGAAATGACCTTTGACCTTCCCATTCCTAATTGAGGTCTGCGGGAGAACAATAATTTACCATACTTGCACTCAGAGATACTAATCATTGCTTTTCAAATCTTGTTAAGATTCTCACCTGGACTTTGACTAGGCCAAGTCAACCTTTACAATTCTAAAACCTAGATATTTTTTCTCAGTCTGGCTTATTCACATTTGTTCACATTACATGAATGTTAAATGACCCTTAAAAAAAAAAAGACAACCAGCTTTTTGGTTCTTTTAAGATCAACCACAGCTTAATGCTGCTGCCTCTGTGAGTTGGTTTGTTACAAACGTCAAAAGATTTCTAGAGTGAAATAAGTTCCTCCCACCTGGGCTGTTGGTTTCTGCAGCTCCTCCAGAGATACCAGGAGACTCCCCTGTGGTTAACCCCTTCAGGAGGACAGCCAGGATTTGTCTCAGGGTATTTGGAGATTATGTTCTTTAACTTGCATCTAAAAATGCAGGAAAAATAGTTTCCTAGGAAACCCCAAACTACTCTGAACCTCATCTGAGCTACTGACATGTTGATCACTCGTCAGTTCTATGAAAAAGTTTAGATTTTATGAGAAAGTCTGACTGAATGGAGATCCTAACATCCTGTTGACTGAGAGGACTCAATATTCTCCATGTTTTCTGTGGCTTTTCCCAAAACAGCATGAGGCTTTGTGTTTTAATATCTAATCTCTGTGATAATAGTTGATTTTTTTTGGTGGGAATTTAAGAATAAGAATAATAAAATAAATTTATTGGAAACCTGGATCTGATCTACAACAACTAAATGTTTGATGAACAATCAGTGATCATACTTATCCACACAGAAAAATCCTTATTTTCAGTTACTAAAAACATGTCACTGTAAAGCAGAATCTGCATGAATATTTAAGCAAACAGCTGATTTCACTGGAATTAACGATGTAAACTTTATTGATTCTTTCAACCACATGGAATCAGACACATTTCATCTCAGTTCATATTTACAAATATTTCCTGACACTGTAACGAAGCGGCTGGCGTCCAGCAGGAAGACGAATGTTGGAGGACATTGGTAGGAGCAGCAGGCGCGTCCTACGGGCCACAGATGAACTCTATTTTTACCTGCAGTCCTGCAGGACGTGTTGGGTTTCTACAGCCTCTGCTGCAGTAACTGCATTTCTGCTGCATGGCGGAATCACAAAACAGACGGGTTCCTGGAGAACAAACTCAACTTTTTGAAACAAATATCCAATCAAAGTGGATTAAAAAGCTCCCAGGTTATTTGAATCATATTTAATTTTCCCTTTATGAGCTTTAATATTAAATCTGACACATTGCTGTGTTTGTTTTCTGGTTTATTAAACCGATCTGGCTGTGAAATAAACCTCTAATGTTGGGACCAGGTGTCAACTTTAACACGTTCCCCCTATAGACTCTCTGCTGCCACCTGGTGGACTCTCCTCGCTAATACTGCAACTACAGAAAACTTTGCTGCTATATAAGTAGAGCCTTTAAAGTGTTATTACAATTTGGTAAAACAAAAATATACAGCTTATATTTTAAAATCCAGACTTTAGAACATTTGGAAACTAAATTCTTTCCTTTTTGCCTTCTGGTAACTGAAAAACAAGAATGGTCTGCGTAGCGCCACATTGTGCTGCGGGACAAAAGACGATGTGTCTCTGCATGCGTACGACAGCAGGCCTTGTTTCTGCACAGGAGTGGGGGGGTTAGACCTCAAAAGCTGGAAACCTGGCCTTCATTGGCTGCAGAATGTCTGCCAGGAAATAGATGGTGCCCGCCATGCCTGCAACCAGAAGGGAACATGTTCTAATTCTAAGACCAAAAATCAAACAGAAGACTGACAGGAAAAAATCCAACTCCTATGAAAATGTGGTGGAAATGTTTAACCTGAATGTTTTGCAGTGGACTTCAAATGCCTCTGTAATTTTCACCAAAAAGACTTGCAAGAAATGTAAGAAAGAAAGGAGCAGAAGATGGCAAAAACCTGCAAAACTCCTATAGAGTTCATTGAAAATGTCACTGAATTCAAAAATCTCACACATAAAGTATTAGAAATGGTTCAAAACAATGTTTACAAAGTTAAACTGTACAGTCACAGCAGCTTATGAGCTACAATTGGTAAAAAGCTAAGGCTAGCTGAAATACTAATAATAGAATCTAGACCAGCACTAACATATGGACCTACAGTAACATTCTATGCACCATTCACACTAATTTTTTGCGGTTCGTACCTTCGAACAGAGAGAAGGGGGTGTCTGGTGTCCGGCAGCCACGGTGACCGTAGTTCATGCACCAATCTGCAAACTGCAGACACATTTCAATCAGAGGGCTGAGAGTGGCCGCTGTGAGCCTGACTGCTGCAGCTGCTTTGAACCAAACTTAACGTCCACGTCAAAGTCAGAGCAGAAGAAGTGGACATGGTGTGCTCACCATGCAGGCCCTGTAGAGGTGTTTGGGGTCCTGCGTCAGCCGGTAGAGGCCCAGGAAGGTGTAGGCGTTGCCGGCGGCGCCGTGGCACAGGCCGTAGCCTTTCTTCAGCAGCCCCCAGCGCCACACCACCTCCCCGCACTGCAGCGCCTCCTCCAGGTACCGTGGGTTCCCCAGCACCTGCAGCAGTAGAACACCACCACTAGAGGGCACGTGCAGCAACAGAACACCACTACTAGAGGGCGCATGCAGGGTGAACTGACCTTGTAGGCCTGCAGCAGCATATAGACTACCCCGGGGGCGCCGTGGCACCAGTGCACCAGCTGGTCCCGGTCGTCCCCGATGCAGGGTGGGTAGTTCCCAGACGGGAAGCGCAGGCGGCAGACGTGCTCCACGCTGGGCTGCACCAGCTGCAGGACCTGCTCCTCTGTCGAGACGAAGCCCGGCTGGACCAGAACACATTGTAAGAACCACAGCAGCGGTGACAGCATCATGGTGAGGGCCTGGACCTGTGTCCCACCTGCAGGAGGAAGTAGTAGATGCCGGCGAGGCCGTGGGCGGCACCCACGTACTGCTCCTGGTACCACTCGTACATTAGCGGGCTCTGGTTCTGGAGGCGGAGTTTCCTGCTGAGCTGCTGGCCCGACACCAGAACTGCCTCGCTGACCTGCTGGATGCAGTGCAGCGGGACCCGGTCTGGACCCAGCTGCTGGTTCAAGAACACCAGGGAGGAGAGGAAGCCCACCCGGCCGTACAGCAGCTCGTCCGGCAGCCCACCGGACCTGTTCAGAACCGCCTGCTGGTACCGCAGCAGCCTGGAGGCAGAGCAGCAGAACCACAGTAGTCAGACCACAGCCTGCGGTCCAGATCTGGGTCCAGTCCTGGTTCCAGCCAGTCCCAACCTGCTGATGCAGTCCTCGGCCTCTTGCGCCCTCTGCAGGCGTGAATAGACTACAGCAGCTACGGCCAGCGGCCCAGTGTCTCCGCACAGGAAGGTGACATCATGGCGACGGGTGAGGTGCTTCAGGCTGCGGGTGACGTAGTCCAGCGCCCTCTGCAAGAAGGAGGCTTCTTTGAAGACGCTGTGGAGGTGCAGGTAGAGCAGAGCGATGCCTGCAGGGAAACAGACAGCAAACAACACTAGCCTCTGCTAGCTCATCTGAAGGTACAGCTGAGATAGTCCAGACATGCTGGACAGAAACATGACTGTTTCTGTAACATTTTCTGATTAGCTTACTGCAGGGGAAACAATAATAATAAAATGATCACAGCATGATGCTGCCACTAGTAATGAAATAGTCCCACAGCATTATGCTGATACTACCATGCTGGACAGTTGCAGAACCGATCACAATGCGCTGTGTTTCCTATATTCTTGGAGCTTCTGTCATCACCAGTGTCACTGATGGCTCCGCCCCTCACCTGCCCAGCCTGTGTAAGCGGTACAGTCTCTGGGATCAGCAGACTTCAGTCCATTCTCCATGACAGCCAGCAGCTCGCTGACCTTGCTGCTCAGCCTCTGGGCAAACGACGGAGTGAGCTGGAGGAGAAAAGAAAGATTTAAACAGTGATCAGCAAACCAAAGCTCGCATGTACCCCCCCGCATCCCTCTGCGGTTTACCTTTCCCTCAGAGTCAAACAGTGTTTGAGTGGAAGCTGGGTTCCCATCATAGTCATGATAAGGATTCTTCAAAGCTCGTGTGTCCATTTTCACTATCGGTATAACAGCCGGAAGCTTTTATATCTACATCGAACAAAGAAGAATAAAAAATGAACACGGTGTCTTAAATACTCAACATAAAGCCACAGAAACACCACCTGGTTTCTGAGCAGAGCTACACGCCCACACCATCCATGCTAGCGAAGCTGCTACTACTTAGCTTAGCTACGGAGCTAATGCTAGCCGTTAGCGTCAAGTGGCGCAGGAAATACTGTAAGACTGTAATAAAATGAGCCAATACTCTGATATTAAATGTAAATAAAAAGAAAGTATAGAATTTATTCACATAAGAAGCCACCCCACTGCAAGTGCTGCAGTGTTGCTGCAGTGTTGCTCTGTGTTGTGATGTAGCTTCTGAGATGCTAACTCGCTACTGCCAACTACTGCAGAAGAAGAAGAAGTACTGCAGTTAACAAATCTGACTACAACAAACCATCAAAACACGGGTCATGCGGTGCCCAGACAGAGGTGGGTAGAGAACCCAAAAATTGTACTTAAGTACGAGTAGCACCACTTCAACATATTTTTACTCAAGTAAAAAAAAAAAAGTTGCTATCCAGGAAGTTACTCAAGTAAGAGTAAAAAAAGCATACAGTCCAAAAATACAAAGTTAAGTGGAAATTTTGGTATTTTAAGAACCAAAATGACAATAATTCATATAAGTAACAAAAATAACAACATTATACAAAAGATTTCCAAATCAGTTTCTTTCAAAATAAAACTTATAAAACTAACAAACACTTCAAGTGTAGAAGAGTCTGACAAAATAATGGATTTACTTGTGATACAAGAAAATTAAGCTAAATGCATTAATTCCATGTTCACTTTCTCTTATAGTTATTTATTGGAATCATATAATTACATTTATGCTGAACTTCCAATAATAAACTATGTTGGAACACAGATAAACACATAGAAATGACATGATGAAGACCCTACCAGGCTGGTTTACTGGCAGATGACAAGTTCTGTTGCCATGGAGATTCAGGGCTGCTGCTGATTGGTGACAAGCTACTGTTCTTATACAATCTGGAAAACCCTGGAATTTAATAGCAGCATTTTCAAGGTTTGGAAAGAGAAAGATATAAAGGTTGGAACAAAGAACAGCGATGCAGACTTTGCTTATTTTCTGATATCAACACCTTAACCAGGCCTTGGACTGTCTGTGACTTCTTAATCCGGAACCGTTTGTTGTGCTTCAATGCCTCCCAGTCTTGATGACTCGGGTGACCTTGCCTTTCAAAATCGCAAATGAAGCCGACAATTAGATGGTTCTATCATCATCATCATCATCATCATCATCATCATCATCGCCTTGTGTTTTCCTGTTTACCTGTCTGTCGCTTTATGTCTGCGTTGGAGCCATTATTTCCACATCAGCTGTCCGGGGTGGAGGGTTGAAGGTCGGACTTGGACTGCAGCGTGTTTCCTTCAGGGAAGGGATGGAAATGAGGCTGAAAGAGCAGGAAGATTCAGAGGAAGACCTTCGCTTTGATTAGAGAGCGGCTCCCCTCCCTCTCCGCCTCTGGAGGAGGAAAAATGTTTGATCCATTTATTGATCAGCCATTATTTTTCAACAGAGAGGAGCAAACCTGACTTTACAACATAAAGATGTTGATGTTTCACCATTTTTTTCCCACAGTCAGTCATTTCTATAAAAACTGTCCCCACAAAGGTTTTGAGGCACACACAGTTAAAACACATTCATTTTCAAAGATGAAAAAGCTGTGCTTTTTTTTTCTTTTTAATCACAAATTCATATTTCTCATCTTTAAATTAATATTAATACATAAATACTAAACTAGTTTCAAATACTTTCTTATCAAAGGAAAAGCTATCCAAAAGCAGTCTGACTATTTTTTATAAAGTAACTACCATGAAGTGAGAATGATGCTTTTACATCACATTCTTCTTATCAGTTCAATCAGATTTCAACTCCAGACTTTGACTAGGCCACTACAGAACTTTTTATATATATACATATATATATATAAATCTTAGCTCGGTAATGGCGAACCAACCGGACATTGTGGTGGTGGATAAAGAACAGAGGAAAGCCGTTGTGGTGGATGTAGCAATACCAAGTGACCACAACATCAGGAAAAAGGAGCATGAGAAACTGGAGAAATACCAGGGCCTCAGAGAGGAACTGGAGAAGGCCTGGAAGGTGAAGACCACAGTGGTGCCTGTGGTCATCGGGGCCCTCGGGGCAGTCACCCCCAAACTGGAGCAGTGGCTCAAACAGATCCCAGGAACAACATCAGACATCTCAGTCCAGAAATGTGCAGTTCTAGGCACAGCCAAGATACTGGAAAACAAAACCCTCAAGCTCCCAGGCCTCTGGTAGAGGAGCCGAGCTCAGAGGATGAAAGAGAGGCCACCCGCGGAGGGCTGAGTTTCCAGTCTGACCTGTAGGGTCAAGAAATCTCTCAAACAGAACCTGACTGACAACTTCAAGTAGACTAGAATATCTCAAAGAGCAGAACATCATGCCATGCAATCTTAGAAAAAAAAACAAAAAACATATGAAACTAAGTCATTAACATCTGCTGGAAAGGTTTGCAAAGCCATTTCCTGAATGTTGTGGTTCCAGTGAACCATCAGCTGAAGCCAATAGTCCAGGCTAACACAAAGATCTGTTTCATATTCACCAAAAAATATATTCATTGTCCTCAAAGCTTCTGAAGGAAATGTTCAGTGGGCTGAAAAGACTAAAGAACCTACGGTTATGCCTGGTGGTGGCAGTGTGATGGTCTGGGGCGACTTTGCTTTGCTGTTGATTGAATCATGAATTCTGCTCTCCACCTCCAGCCTTCAGCCGGAGTTGTCCAGCAGGGGGCGACTTCATTCAGTTTCATGTGTTGGAGTTGAACTCTGGACAAGACATGTTGCAAAACATAAACCAGATTGGTTATTAACAAACTACCTGCTGTAATTTATATCTTCCTGTAAAAGAACAACCTGCATTGCTTCCTCAAGTGTTCCCACCAGGGAGCTGACTGAGCAGCTGTAAGACACAATAAAAACTTCAGTTTGAGGGGGCAGAACTGGGCCCTCCCTCCCCCGCACCCTCCCTCCTTCATCTCCTTCATCTTCCTCTCCAAGTGGACAGCATCCATGTTTGGTCCAGAGAGAGAAAAACCCAGCAGAAAAGCGAGTGACAGCTGAGATAAAGAACATTCTGGTCTCTGTCGCGCTGCCACGGCCCCCCATCTGTGACGCGCTAAAAATACTCCCAGTCTGCTGTTGCCATACCAGTCAACTGTCAGGAGGATGGAGCGGGGAGGGGGCCGGGGAGGGATGAAAGGGAGGTGACAGACAGATACAAGTCGAGTCATTTGACACGGAGCAGGGAGAAAAACGACAGGATGAAGATGAAGAGGAGCAGAGAAATATTACTACACAGGAGAGTCGCTGCAGATTAGACTGTAACTAATCCCTGTTTTATCAGAGATGGTAACAAACAGATGCAGCACAGCAAACAAAGGTAAACACTGTCACTTAGTTTACTGTGAAACAAACTTAGAGCACTCTGCAGCAGGTTTCCTGGCTGGAAAACCGAAACATTCAAGCAATTCAAATAAACATCAACAAAATGAAATGTAGGAAACTGAAATTTAGAACTGGTCGTCCGAGCAAATTTACAGCGAAGGCAAACTCCAAGTTGATAGGAGAAGTCTCCAAAAACATGAAAATACCTGCAGCTGCTTCAAAGAAAACATAAAAACCATATTGAAGAAGACAAAAATGGGCACCAGAAGATGGGATACGTTTGGCATCAACCAAATCCAGTATCCAGGAAACAGAGCACCAACAGTACAGCATGGAGATGGAGGTGCATGGTTTGGGGACATTTTGCTGCAGGAGGAGCTGGTCAGCTCACCACACACTGTAGAAAAAAATCCGTTGGTTTTACAGTAAAAATTGGCAGAAGTACACTAAAAATACAGCAGATACTCATTATTTTAATAACGTTCATGTGTAAACGTTTACAGGTTCTTCTGTAAGGTTTTGCATATTTTCAATATAGTTTTCGGAATTTTTTTGTAGAAAACATACAGTTTAAATGATTAAACTAGAAAAATTCTTCTGATAAATTAGCATGATGCTGGCGTTAGTATCTCCAGTAAAATTGTTTCGTTGCTTACTGTACATTAAATCATTTGGAACATACTGAAAAAAAAGAATCATATTTCTAAATGTTGAAACCTCATAAAATGATTGTCATTTTGATCATACTTTGTGTAAATTTGACAAATAAACTGTAGGAAGTGTTGGGTTTTTTTTATTAGATTTGTACTCCAAAAGCTAAATGGGCTTAAGCAGAAAATCTGTGTAGTATACCCTAAACCCATTTTGGTTAATATCAGTTGTTTATTGCATTAGAAAATAATATGTGAACATTTATTTAAAAAACTCTATGTTTCATAGCTTTTCTAGACTTTTTTTCCACACAATTATAACCATGCATTATAACGAAAAATGAAATAGAAACTGTTTCAGGAAGTTTCTATGAAACAGTTGTTCTCATGAGGAGCATAAGAACAACGCTAAGGAGTCGACAAATGGATAAACGAAGACAATCTCTCTCCAATGACTTTGGCATTCAGCAAACACAAATAATCTAACAATACATAACTGAGCTAAAACGTTAAATGTTTGGTCTATCGGTGGTTCCTGCTGTCTGTGTGTGTTTCTGCCTAGTTTGTCTTTTTCCATCAGCTGACCTGATCTGAAGGTTCACTCAGGTTCTGCCTTAGAAACTGACTGTAAACAAACCTGACATTTACGTCAATGTGTTATGTTGGATCCAGGAAATACACCGTGGGAACCTCTAATAATTCATAGGAAGTACATTTATTACATATTCATCTGTAAGCTTGATGTGACCACAGAAAGCTTCTGTTTACTAATCCGCGACTTTCTGTTTCCTGACATGAATGTGGCTCCTTTTGCTTAGACACTCTTCAAAATGGGAAAGAAAGGTTTATGTGTTGATCCTTACAAGTCAGGAAATTGGTCCAATAATTTGGTCATTTTATAAATAATCAATTTTGATTGTAGAACAGGCACCTGATCCCTGGTCATGCCGGTGGTGGATCTGTGATGCTGTGGGCCTGATACTTCTGAAGCTCAGAGTTTGAAAAGTCAAAAACGACGCAGCATTGAACACCCAGCAGTGTGATGGTGTGAAGAGAAACTTCTTCCCACAGTGAAAGCGGTGCCATATGCTTCCTGCTGTAATACTCTCTATGAAAACCTGATGCTACCCTAAAACCGGCTCATTCTGCAGTATGTTTGCCACTCAAACACCACGATAGACGTTATTACCAAACATCCTACCACAGCACTTCTGATGTACACTACAGTTACTACTACTGCTGTAGTTTTGACAGCCGCCACTAGGTGGAGTCCTTGGAGTTCGTTTAGTTTCGTGGATTTAATGACTTTGCCTCGACAGTAGAAATTAGTTCCTTTCGTCCAAAAATATGTGAGCTCATTTAAGTTTTGTAATTTCAGTAGTTCTGCATGTGATTTTCCTCCCACCTCCTCCTCCATGCGGGTATATGAAGCTGCACCTCCTGCACAGTTAAGCCTGTTTCCTTCCTAATGGCTGATCCTCAGCAACAAGACTGTTTAGGTTTTCTAATTAGGGAGTCAATTAGGAAAACACTTACACAGCTTTCCTCTGTGGACCTAATAAACAGGATGGTGGTAAAAACATCGAGTTCCTCAGTAATCTGGCCCTCCGCCACCTCGACACCTAGCCCCGTCTTTGTTCACCCATTGTACCTGAGGAACCTCTCCACCCGGGGGGGCGTCCAGGTTCAGGGAGGAATTCAGGAACCGTACATCGTGTCCGACGACCTCCTGCTGCTGCAAACAAAACCCCCAAACCCCAAGCCAGGCCATTAACGCCGGTCAGAAGAGAGAGCACAGACGGCAGGGAGAAGGTAGGCATAGATAGGGCAAACTCTCCCTGGAAACGAGCAGGAAAGGTATGAGGTAGCAGGGCATTATATGAGCCGGGGCGCCTGTTAAAGATCTGAGCAGGAACATTAAAGGAAATACAGCCAGATAGACTTAGAAAGTACAAGTGAGTAAAACCAACAGAGCAAGAAAGTGAAACTTCAAAGAGGTGCAAGAGTCTGAAAATCACAGGCAGTCAAGTGAGCTGCTGAGCTGTTGAGTATTATTTGGTTGGCAAGGAAAGTCAAACTTTCAGGTGATAAATTCAGCTAGCTCTTTAGCCATAGGAAGAATCTGGTGAAATGAAAAACATTTCTATTTGTTATCAACACTGAATCCAATCTAGAAAGGTTTTTTTTTTTTTCTATTTGTTATCAACACTGAATCCAATCTGGAAAGGTTTTTTTTTTTTCTAAAAAAATAAGACCCAACAAAGTCAATGCGATGTAATAACTATGTCAGACCTACAGGTGGTGCTGCTATGCTGACACAGACAGAACAAAACAATAAAGCTTGTGGCATTTGCAGAAAACTAGCACAGTATGGTCAGAATTGTTTTTAGAAAGTGGTAGTAAAGTAGCTGTAGTTGTTACACGTGGAGCAAGTGCTCCACGTGTAACAACAGAGGAAGAACACGTTGTTACACGTGTTCTTCCTCACACGGAATGTTGAATACCGTGTGCTTTAGGATCAAAGGTGTGGAATTCGTAGTATTCTGCTTCATCGGTACCCGGGTATGCGACTTTCTAGTGCTGGGGGTGGTAGCAGTAGTAATATCTGATCCAGTATGAATTATTCATGTTCCACCATGGCTGAAAAAACATATTGTTCACCACTGGAAGTGTCACATACAAGTCGCTAGCTAGCCACTTAGTATAACAACCTGCTAGTGAACAGCTGAGAGAGCTGGTGCCGTTATTGTAAGCCATCACTGAAGTAAACTGGAATTGGAGCTACAATCAGTCATCTACTCTTAAAGTATTCTAGGTCAGTTTGTAGTGTATTTGTAGTAATATTTTGTTTCTATAAGGAAGGAGTGCTAAAATTGGCATATGTCTTTCTGTTTCTATTTATGTTGCAGTTTGCACAGAAAATCATTTACATTCAACAATTTCATACTTCATTCATATTTTGAGTAGTTCTGTGGGACACAGGAATAGATACTTTGGTTACCTTAATTACTTTGCATGATTTAAAGTTTTGCACTCCTGCCAGAAAAGTAAGCCACAAAAAAAAAAAAAATATATATATATATATATATACAAGTGATAAAACCTGCTTGTCAAACAAGATCGTAGTTTGACAAGTTCAGAGTGGGTAAATGTCACTCTGAACTATGGAAACCCAAAAATTAAATCTTCTAAAACAGAAAATTTGATCAACCAATAAAATCAATTCGAAAATACCCGGGTGTACAATCGCTCAGTGGGGTGAAGACCAGACAGACTATTGGCCACCATCACACCGCCTCCACCATGCTCAACTCATTCCCCTTACACACGTGGCCCCATTTAGGTGAAACAAACACACACAAAGAAATACCTGATTAAAAAACACATTTTCCTACTCTTATTTGTGCCGAATTTAAAGCTGCTTAGTGAAAACTTTCACACTTGGTAGCTCTCTGGTTTTGATTGCTAGGTCTGATTACTTGACAGCACAATTTTTTTTAAGAATCACGTCTTAATATACGTCTAAATATGCCAGATCATGACAGTTTGAAACTTTATTAGTGCTTAGAAACAGATTGCAGCTTTGAACAGATTATGAACGGTAATAAATAAGGGATGTATCTATGGAAGATGTAATTATTTGTCTTAATTTAATGTGTATACTGTTCTCTGCCAGTCAGGCTCTGTGCTTCATGCCTTCCATGTGAGCGCCGTCGATACTGTAGCTGCGGCGGCTTCGACTGACTCACACCCTGACTTCCCTTCATCTGAGGGACTGATGACACGATTGGAAAGCGACACACGATTCTCAACGCCTCCTCCTCCCTCGCTCTAATCTCCAGCAGAGCTCGAGTTCTGCGCCCCCACCCCCATCCCCCCCGCGGGGAGGCGGGCTCGGACGCTTAGCTAACAGTCGGTTAGCAGGTAGAGCTTACCTGGAGCCCCTCTGTGAGTTGGAAGACACGCTGAGCGCATTTCATCATCCCAAATCACATTAGCTCGGCGCTCCCGAAAACATCACAGCGCAGGGGAGGAAGAAAGAAACATCAAAGCTGTTTACTTGTGTTTTACTGGGTTAAACTATTTGCACAAGCCACGGCAAAGTGCTTTATGCTTTTGAACGCCCACACCGAAAAAAAAAGAAGAATGGAACTGATGTGATTGCTGTGAGAACTTTGTCTCTTAAGTCACACTGACTGCACAAGGAGGGGCTGCTTCTTCCATTAGCCAAACATGGAAATGGAAACACAAACACAGCTTCCATTAGAGCCTGGTCACATCCAGACTGTAGACAGGCAGGCAAATATGCACCTTCAACATGTAATGTAATATTTACCAGAAACTGTCTCAGAAATGTCCAAGGCCTGATTTTCTCTGTTATCATTTCAGAGTCAAAACCTGACTGTATTTTCATTATTATGACTGTGGGCTCTTGGTGTGCATGAGGGTTAGGAACCATGAATAGCTAAAATTGGTGAATACTTGAGTCCTCTTCTAAAAACAATTAGAATTGCTTATTTTAAAGCACAAACAAAAGATAAATTCTAAAACAGGACAGTTTTATTAAAATTATAAAATGAAGGAAAAAAATGTTAGAAAATATAAATTTATCAAGAATCTTTGTTTTTGTTTTAGTGTTCATATTCCATTTATCTGTGGCACAAGGAAAAATGCAACAGGTGTTCCTACTCAACACAAGGGGGAGCTAAGTCCCAACTAAAAGAATATGCAAATAAGCATTCCAGTGGATCCCGGCTCTTTCTGGGTCAGCGTGTGCATGTTTTTCTGTGAAACGTAACTCCAAGATGTTCATGTACAATTATCCTTATTACTGGATTATTTTCCATGAACAGATCTAAATTATTCTCAAGAGAACACAGCTTGGGAAGCTGAGATACCGAGCTAGCATGCTAGTTGGCACGCTGCTGGCTGGTGTTTACGAAGCTTCAAACTACCGCCATTACTTCTTTCTTGGCTGACATGTCTGTTTACTCTGAACTCTCGTTTAATCTTGAGAAGTTTGTCGAGATTTCCTGTCTAACATGTGAATGTTGGTGAGTGAAATCGGTTTCTGTGTTGACTGGACGCCACACCTGTTATACCTCTGATTTCTTATCCTTCTATGTGTGGGGCAGTTTCTCTCAGGTTTGGAAAACAATCTAACAACTTTAAATCTTAAATTGTGAGCATCCATACTGGTTTGGTTTTAATCTGTTATAAATTAACTGCTGTTTTTCATCCGCTGAGATTAAGAAAACAGCTGTTTCCATCCAATTAAGATGGTTTGGAAAAGCATCAACTTCTTAAAATGAAGTAGAACCTTGAATTTCTCTGTCAGTTTTCACAGAAACAGCCTCAGGTTTCTGCTTATGCCTTGCTTGTCAGACAGGTGAAAGCCAGCAGATGGTTCAAGGGTCACCAGAGAGCTGGGTGGAGTACTGTGCCCTCTGCACCACCGTGGGGTGAGAGTGGACAACCTTTTGGCATGACGCGCTGCCTCTGTTCTCCAGCCCCATGTTTCAGCTGACTGCCCAGTCTGAATTAGACAGGAAAGTGCTGACGAAGCAGGAGAAGCTCTGCTCCACAAGGAGCTTCAGCGTCTCAACGCATCTGCAGAACGAAGGCAAATGAAAGGCCTGGGAGCATAACGATCATCTTCCTTCAGCTTGTTTAGACTCAACTACAGCCAGTCAATGACTCACTCTGCACCTTCTGAGCTCAGCCACTTAGCCAAGTGTTTAGCATTACAGACACTGTTTACATCCTTAAGACCGCCACATGGCTGCCATTAAAATATTTACCCCTTGGAGCGCCGCAGGAACCAAGAGGGTGGATGTCTGGGCAGAAAAACCCAACTGAGTGAGTAATGAGATCGGTTAGGATCTCAGTCAAGAAGGAAAAATAAAACAACTATTTTTTCTGGAAAACAGCAACAGGTCGGTACAGTATGGACAATAAAGGTTGATCCAATCAACTGTCAAGTCGTTAATTAGCAGGATGCAAAGAAGACAAGAGGAAATTATGGGAATTTGTTCGTAAAGTTAGTTTATGCAATCATTTGAAACATGTTTCAGATCAGCAAACTAATCAGAAAGCAATATGAGTCAAACTAGACGTATATGATGAATTTACCACATTTTTCTGAAAGATTAGTTCAATTTTAACCGCCACAGTCAAATTTGATTACTACCAAACCTTCAGAGCCAACAGGTATCCTAAAAAGAAACATAGGCTGAAAACACGAACCCTAACCCAACATATTTGCGACATCTTTTAGACTAGACCAGGCTATCGACCATCTTCAGTGGGTTGGAAGTCCAGCAGACAGAGACTTTATCCACAACCTGATCAGAAACAGAACCATGCTCACTCTACTAGGAGAGGCCCACCTTCCAAAATTACTCCAAGAGAGCTTCAACGACTCATCCAGGAGGTTCCAGAATAAGCCCAAGCATCTGAAGCCATGTAGTGTAGAAGAATCACATTTTTAGGCTCTACTCAGACATCCTTCCCTCGCAGATGACAAATGGTTATCAAGAGCCGCTCTTTGCTAAATGTGTGTCCTTGTCAAGCCTTGTTCGTCACAGTTCCAGTTCTCAGAATCTAACGCCTAGTTTTTACCAGGATTGCTGTCCCGATTTTCTCTTCCGACAGTCTTAAAAACAGTCACCAAAGAGACGTTCCTGTATCGTTCTATGTTAAATAAAGCCCACAAACTTCCGCCATTGCTTCTTCCCTTTCGGCCATGTTTGTTTACTCTGAACTCATGTTAGATCAGGAGAACTTTGGTGATATTTTCCATGTGACATCTCAATGTTGGTGGGTGAAATCTGTTTTTGTGCCCTGATCTATAAAATGCATACTGGATCTTTCCCATTTTGAAGAGTTGCTAATAGAAATAAGGTTCCGTGTCACATCATACATATTTAACCTCATGGAAACAGGAAATTAGTCAAAGTTCCTTGGTGATCAACTTTAATAAAGATTTGTATTAATTTTATAGGCTTTGGTTGGCATGCCAATGATGGTGTTTTTTGTTAAATTTAGTCATAAAATTGTCATTTCTTTATGTGGGTGAATAGTGTCCTGATATTTAGGGGCCAGGAAGCTACTGCAGTGAAAGATGAATTTATTTTCAGGGTTTTTACACTTTCTTTTTTTTTAACCAGGAGTACCAATAAATGTGGATGGAGCTGTAATCTCCTGCTCTGTTTTTGATTGATAAGAAGCAAGAGAAAATGCGAACAGAAGCAGACACACCTCACACTCTACATTACACCCACTTCCTTTCAAGTAAAAGAAACAATCCATCCGTAAGCCCCATCCCCGATGGCAGCGCGGAAACGCACCGAGTGCCCCGATTTCACGTCCAAGCCACAAACAAATAAGCTCCACTTATGATACATGTTGGCTTGGCTGGCTGCGCAGATCTAATATTCACCGTGAGTCATCATCTGTGGAGGGGAAACAGTGTACGCTCTCTTTCCATTTGCCTGCAGGTACACTGAAGTGCATTCAGTTCCCATTAGGGGACCTCGGGTTTGTGTTTTTCACCCCACAGCGGCCGGCTAATGGCAGAACCGGGCCGGGATGAATCCGTCATGGTTTAGCAGCACCAGCGGTGGCGTTGGCTGGGCCTTGGCGAAACACAACCACAATAGGACCTCTGCCTCGCACAAAGACCGCTATTGATCCACGAGTGGCTGGGAATCAGAGGAACGTGGAGGGAATGACAAGGCTGTCGGTGCCGACTGAGTCCTGCAGAGAGAGGCACCCTGCCGGCCTCCAAGGCTCCAGCCAGAGGTCACTGTCTCCATAATGACCAACTCACAGCTGAGAGAAAGGACTGGAACGTTTTATATATTCTCCTAATATTACTTTAGTCTACCTTTTTAATTTACCTGGACGGGTTTTGATATGTTAGCAAAGTCTGTCAGAAAGTCAGTTTTGTTAGTCTTGGTTATTATGCAGCATCAGTTATTTTAATTATTGTTAAAACAGTGTTTATTCAATGAGAATAACCTAGCCAAAAATAAATAAATAAAAATTTTCAGTGATAAAAAATATTTGAGCAGTTGTGAAACACTTTAGGTGCTTTAGGTTCCACTTCAAACTGTTGATCTGAGATCAAATGTCCTGATTTTGAGTTAATTTGTATGAAATCAGGAAAAAACATTTTTGTTTAAAGTTGGTCTGCTACCAAAGGCAGGAGCTACTACCATTGCTAATCCTTCTACTGCGTATATTGTCTTAATTATTTCTTGCGCTATTGAGGTAACCATGAAGACAAACGTTTCCAAATTAAGGAGTTAAGGAGGGCAAATAGTTAGCTTTGCTAAAGAATTGGTAAAAATGGCCAGGTAGCAAACTAAAGGCGTTAAGCTAAACTGTTAGCTAGGTCAAACTAGCAAACAGTTTTTTGTGCTGATTAATTTTATTTTCTTGTTTGGAAATGTTTTACATTTACTCATTTTGATGATTCTTACATTTGAGGCTAGACAGTCGGACGAAGCGAAGTTCAAATTAATTCGGTACTGCAGTTCCTCCACTGTATTCTCTAATCCACCATCTGCTGCAGATAGATCTCTCAGGAATCATTTCTAATAAATCAGATACTTTTACATGGCCGTCATTTGTATCTGTGCCCACCTGTGTGTAAAGAACGCTCCGTATTTGAGAGGTAATCTCTGGAGAGGTGTGAGCACACGGAGGGAAAAATGTCAGGAGTCTTGGCATGGCATTTGGAAACACCAGCAGGTGTGACAGCGAAGACTAGACTATCGCTTATGAAAGAGCCACATAATCAAAATGATCATAACAGAATTAAATATGAGGAGAACTGACAGGTGGGTGGAAAAAGAGATGTTTTCAGGCCTTAAAATAAATTATAAACAGGTAAACATGCAAGGTATGCAACGATGTAAAGCAGTCCAGTATTTTGACAAATGAAATCTTAAAAGTGCAGCATGGATATGTACTTAGCCCCATTTACTTTGAAACCTCACTTGGACCACCGCTCCCACAGTGGAACATGGTAGCGGCAGCATGATGATCAGGGGATGCTTTTCTTTTTAGAGCTGATGGAAGGGAAAACCGAGAAAATTCAGTCTGAGCAGACGAGTCAAAGTCCAAACTGCCTTGGAAGTTGATTTACATTTACTCATTTTAGAATTTAATCTAAATTGTATTTTGAAAAGATGAAATGGCAAATGTACAAGTCTCTGGATGCACACCACACTATTCAGACTTTGTTTTCCTCTTACAGTTATCCACTACTCTGTTGGCTTATTATACCATCCCAGTGTACCACATTGAAGCCTGTGGTTAACATAATCTGAATATTTTCCCATTGTTCTTTTGTCAGGCAGTGAGGAGTGTTCACCAGCGCATCACGTCTCTCACAGCAGTTTAAATCATATCAATATGAATAAATGAAGGGAAAAAATGCTTGAAAGATTATCATAAGGGCTTCACACGGCCTGAATGAATGATCAGACTTTTTTTTTTTCTTTTAAATTGGAAGAGCTTGAATAAAACTTGTAATTTTAAAAGCGTGCAGGACTTGAGCTGGCGCGCGCTCGGTGGGAGTTTCTCTTTCGTCACCCAATTATGCATTTTTCACGCTGGCTGACCTAATACGCATCCCAGCATGGGAAACGGGAGCAGTCATTAGTCACTGCGCCTCGCCGCAGCCTGTTTCACCGCTCCGGCTATGATCTTTCTCTCTCGCTCTTTTAAAATTCACGTCAGGTTCCTTCGCTCCGCGGCTCGCCTTGCTTCGCATCGTGTCCAACCTGAAGCGGCCGTTAATAACGAGCCAGAACAAGGCGAGGTGTGGTCCTCTGTCTCTCTGGTCCTGCCTGAGGACGACTCAAAGAAAACGACGTTCTTTCTTCAAGAAGCCACCGAAAACTGAGTGTAAATACAGATGTGAAAGGGACAAAAAATATGGTGCGTATATGCTTACTGTAAGATTAAAGCCAGCGCTCTGGGCCACGTCTCTTCCCATTTCTTTATTCCAGGCCGAGCAGCTGGAAATCCCTTCTCCAGTGAAGGAACATGGACAGCGAGGAGCAGGTGAAAACGCTGCCTGCTGATAGCAAAGCATCTCCACCTCCAGGAGCCTGATGTACCCTGTCAGGCGCTCACACCATCTACCGCTAAAATCTCTCTTAAGCGCCACACTAAAAAGAAAAGAAAAAAATAATCCTAACCTGAGAACAATGTGAGCCACAAGAATAACTTTTCATCTGACTGAAGATGGATTCGCTCTCTGACAGGCCTGATTCATCATAATTTACTGATCACACGTGGTGACACGTTACAGTTCCTTCAATTCGTTTCCTTCCCGTTTTCTAATAATATTTCCCTTCCAATCAGAATCGCTAGTTAGATTTTAATGGAGCAAAAATGTATAAAGTTATTACTCGTTTCAACATTTTAACAAGTTGGGCATGAAGATAAAAAAAGTATATTGCTAATGACGATATAACAGGAAACTTTACAGAGAGTGAAAATCTGGTTATATATCCAGTTACCATTGTTTGTCGTTCTTTATGGATTTTATTTTTTTTAATCATAAGATTTTGATTAGTCTGTTAAAACCCAGCTCCTTGTTCTACACTTTGCTTCATCCAGAGGTTCTGGACCCTCAACTTCAATTGTAGTGATTGTACAATCGCCAATTGTACAATCGCTACAATGTTAGCAATTGTACCCAATCGCTAACATTTAGCCATAGCATACCTGCCAGTTGAGTTGTGAAAGAAGTGTCGTTATGAAGCTTACCAGAAATTGCTTGTGCTGCAAACAACCGTGAACAAATGTCTTAAACATTTCTCTTAGTCCGACTGTAATTGCTCAACGTTTTGAAATGTTGCCAACACGGACTGAATGGCTTCGTTCACTTCCTCTGCTGCCATTGCTGAACCTCAACCACACAATTCCAAAACAGAGCCGAGAAGCTACGTCATTGTTCACAACTTCTTCTGGTCGCCGATTGGCCAGGATGAAATTCAACTGGAGAAATTGAGTTCAATGGGAGAAATTAACATATTGCATATTATTATTATTCTGTTTTTTTCCTTTAAATTATTTTATTGAAATACTTTAATTGCATATTAACAGGATGATAAACAGAAACAATAGAAAACTAAACAAATGTGTGTGCATTTTTCCCCAAATAAAGTGTCACTTAATATCAGAGCAAATTTTGGGAGGTAGAGTTGAGAAACAACAGTACAAAAGTAAAATACAATTTCAAGAGGGAATCTGAAACAAACTGATTAATTTTACGACGCTAGTGCTGAAATGTCACAGATATCGACTTATTATTGATATTTTGGAGAAATAAATATGACATGCAGTTTACAATCCCCAGCCACAATCAGCCGCCTTCCATTCTTAGCAGTTAGTGGAGTTTCAGGGTGTACCATGAAAAATGATGCGTATTAAAATGTTTCGAGTCTCTTAAAACACCCTCCCATAAAAGAAAACTTGTTTTTGGTGAATTTTGCAGATAGAATTGCTGATTCTTGAGTAAACTTTGGTGTTTCGGGGTGGAGAGATTGGACGTAGCATTGCAGGGTTATTAAAAGTTTGAGCTATGCAGAGTGTTGGAGTCCCCGTAGACTGGTGGCAGAAAACAAAGCTTTGTAGAACACACTGTGAATTTTGATGATTTGCTTTTTTTCCCCCCCCTGCTTTGACTCAGACATATCGATGCTGCCAGACACTCTAATAATCTGTCTCCCTGTTCAGTTTCGAGCGAAGGACAGAACAAAACCTCAGGTTGTTGTGGAGCACAAAACATAAATACATATTTTATTGCGGCGGAAAAATAGTTTGGAGCAATCTACCAGGAAAACAATGCGCACAAAATCAACAGCGATGCTCAAGGTTTCTGCAGAAAGTGGAAAGCCGGCTTTGACGTCAGGGCGTCAAATTGATCTTCACAAGGAGAGGCATGCAAGGATTTTCACAGAAAGGGGACGAAATGCAAAGATATGTGGACTGATGGACGAAGACATATCTGACCCTCCAGGCCAATCCTCGTCCCTTCTTTTCAAACTCGAAGACATCTCAACACTTTCAAGGCCTTCATTTCTCCTTTCATGTGATCCATTTTGACTTTTCACCGACTTGGACCCCAGACAGTAGATTAGCCAAACATCTTCCTCTATCAGTTCCATTATATGTGAGACATTTTGTCTTTAAAAAAGAGCCACTACACGTTGAAAAGATTATACACTACAAACCAAAATGTATCATAATTTTTTAGCTTTAAAAAATGTAACATTTTTTAAAACTTAAATCAATCAGATTATCAAACAAATCTCTACTTGAGCCAAAAATAAAGTCAGTAAATCCAGAGAACTACATCAAATAGTTATTTTCCCAAAAACGTATTGCATTTTGAGAAAATAAAAGCAAAACAAACACGTTAGCCTAGCGCTAGCGGGGGAAATGGCTCATGGTCTTCAGCAGAAAACAAAAGAGAAATCCTACAACCGCTAAAGTCTGATGCCACTCCATTTTTGTTTCCATTTGGTGAGGAAGGAAGTTGCGCTCTTCTTCACAGGTGTATGTGTTGTTTTCTTCAGTGGTTCTTGTTGCAGCGCCCCCACAGCTGAGGAGGTGAACAGGTTGCTCAAAGGGTTTGGTTGGTTTGACTCAGTGCAGTGGAACAAATGTTGCAGATTTAGTACCAATAGAACTGAGTCTACTGAAAAAACAACCTTAATTTAAGTCTAAAACCTCCAACTTTGATAGGGAGATGAATTGACAGTAGCACTACCAGTGAGCTTAAAAACGGCCTGTAATTTCAGTGAGCGCGCTGAAGCACTAAATTACTCCTCCTCTTTGGGATTAAACTCAACACAAAGCCTCCAGACAAAGCCTGTCATCTTCTCCAGGTTAAACCTGACCTGGTCACATTCCCGCTCCGTCACCCTGAAGACGGAAACAGCAGCCGACACGCGCCTCCGCAGAAAACCACTCACATCTGCATTGTTTCTGTGACAGTAAACATATTGTTTCTGCTCATGTACCTGCTGCTCTGTCTCCGTTGTGAAGCGCTGATGGGACCTGTAATTGTACGTTGGGTGCTTATCATAACAATGGAGCCCTGGCTGCACGCGCCCGTCTGTGAAGAGCAGCACAATTAGGCGCATTAAAAGTAAAAAGCGGGTGCTGTTAATGATGCCGGGGGATATCTGCGGCGCTGAAACTCCAAATGAGCCCGAATCAGATGAGTGAGGGAAGCAGACAGACGGGAATCACGAAGAAACGCAACAATTCGACATTACATTACAATTAACCAGTCATTAATTATGCATGGTTTCATCATGTCCTCTGGTAGCTCAGTTTATATTTAATTCATCAACAGAATTTTAAGTCACACCACATATTTTGCTTTTCAGCTAATTAAGCATTTGATAAGTTTTTATTGAATGAGTTTCACAGCTGTAGTCATGTTTCTGCTAGTAGAGTTCATAACGTCTGGAGGTCCGGCTCACTTGTCGTGGACATAAACAAGCTTTTCCACACATTTCTCCTTATCCTACTGTCAACACTTTGTGTCCTTCTTTCCTCATATATTTCCTTCTGTCGTCAGCCCCTGTGATTTCCTTCCTTCCTTCTTTGTGTCCATTTCCCTTCCTTTGAGCCTGAAGGACAGCACTAATGCGGTCTACTAAAGTTTCTAAAGGTGAGGAAGGCAGGAAGGAACCTCTCAGATTGGTAATTTGTTTATCTCCGAATGTGAAGAGCACGCCGGGATTAAAGGACGAATGACGATGACGACGACAGAGTGGCGGCTGGGAATTATTCCGATGGAGAACGCATGAAAAGAAGCAGAAAGCCTTCTGGCTGGTGAAGAAGAAAGGAATGTTTTCATGATTCATTCACAAATAGAGGAAGAAACAAGGCATTTAGATCTGAACCAAAAGGAAAACAATGAAACAAGCTAAATATACCATCTAATGTTTACACATCCCTGAAGCAACCGATGCTACTTAAAGAGACGCCAGTTCCAAAGTGAACAGCAGTTCTAGAACTGAATGCAAACTTATTCTACATTAATTAGATCTCAGCAGGAGTCCTGTTTATCACCTTAAACTCTAAATTTGATGGTAGCTGATAGGCTACTGTAGAAAAGTAGCCTATCATCTGTTGTAAAAGTTGGACATTGACTTAAAAGTTGCACAACGTCTGATGTGACCGTTCAGACTGCAGACACTTTGAAAACAGTTGCATGCGGTTGAGTTCCACTGACGGAAGTGACGCAAATCAAATTCTTTGGGAGGTGAAAAGATTGGAATCCAGGCCAATCTGATTGTCGTCAAAAAGTCGTACTACTATATATGTGACTTCAGAATCAAACAGATGTGCTATTTTACATTTGAATTATTTGTTGTAGTTCACCACTGTGAGGCAATATTCCCAAGCAAACATCGAAACTGGCTTTGGAAAGCTAGCCCGAGCTAGCATTAACCTTCTGAAAATGTGCTCCATGATTAAAAACCAGACTTCCGTTCCAGTCAGTAAAGGTTTAGTTCTTGCCCAGCCTTGCTGTTACTTTTTGTTTCTGTCTTCCAGAGAGGCCCGCTCTTCGTGATTGCACTCGGTGATAGCTGGTTAGCGCGTAGGCTCGGGGGCTCACGGTGGTCCGTGATTATCGCATCTCACGCTGGGTGTGCTGATGACAGGAGAACCCCCTGCCCTCTACTCAACCCCGTCGCCCCGACTGCCCTCGGGCCTCCTTCCTGTACCGCCCGCCCCGTCCTAATTCAAGCTGCGGCTCTGCTCTGATTAGCCCACACTGTGTGGGTTGTGGTGGGTCCGCCGTCCCGCTGGCGGCCGCCTTGGCGTCAGGTGGAGAGAGCCGTGACAGAAGGCTCCACCTGCTTACGTTTTTCCCGCCGGTGGTAAGTGGTTTGAAGCGAGGCTGTGCTTCTCGGGCTCCGCTGCTGATTACGCTCTGTTGTGGCCTCTGTGATGGGAAAGTTGTTTGGTTTGGAGCCAGACACAGCCTCGCCGGCTGAAATAAAGATGAAGCTGCGGCAATCAGCGGAAGGTTAAAGGAGACAGGTGTGATGTATGGAGCCACATCCACAAAACCACAAAGAGGAGAGGAAAGTTAGTTTTCTCAGACATTAAGATTTGAATGTCTCTGCCGCCTTTTGTTGGTAGAAAAATAAAACACCAGTAGACTTGAGGAAAGTTGGTAAAATTAACGAGCTGCATCTCTCGGAGTGAAAAATAAGCAGATAAAACTGAATCTCAGACCATAATAACAATCCAGCTCTTCATCGTCATCTGTTCTAACAAAAACAAGCATCAAATGTTAAAGCTACCTCTACTGCTTCATTTTTGGCAAAGCGTAGATTGTTTTCTGTTGCTTTTTTGCAACATTTTCAGAGCTATCCTAGCCTTTAACTATTAATCTTAATTGAACACAATATTTTGTCAAAAGAAGCAACATTTTCAATTCAAAATAATAATAATAATAATAATAATAATAATCACTTTTAATCTGTTCTTCAGGTCCTTCGGTCATCAGACTGGTGAAACATTTTATTCTACATGTTCAGCTTTCAAGTGTTTGTAAGCGTTGGGTGCTTGGTGACATTTGCATGTCACCATGCAAATGTGACACATGGAAACAGAATTTCCTGGTTTTGCATCCCACAAAGTAATTAAGCTAAGACGATAGAGTAGCTTACACCTTAATCAATATGAGGTCAGTGTCACTTATTCTCTGTCCTTAGGAACAAGCGGGGATCCCTACACACCACACAGAGGTGTCAGCATATGCATAAAAGAGAAAAATAAATAAATAAACCTGCTCTTGTAAATATGGTGTGTGTGATCCCTCAGCTAGTGCCACCCTTGGAAAGTGCCCACAATAAAAACTGCTGCCATTTGTTTTCTATACATGTCACTTTTTGTCATGTCTTACCTAAAATGAGGCATTTATGTCCATAAACTGAACACTCACAGTATTGCAATAATCTTATGTCTGTTTTATTGGATACTGTGAAACAGAACTAATCTGGAGAAAATATGCTGCTTTTTATAATATATTTCCACATAACAACAGACAACTTAAGCTTATAAGAAGACAAAAACATCCTCTCGTATTGGCAAGCTTCATCTGTACTGCGTCCTCAACCTGCCACTTAGGCAACGATTTTTCTTCCCATGGGCAACGAAGTGTAAAAAGCCAAATTTAATTTGGGAAACAGTATAAATCTGTGAGCGTTGGCTGATAAATTCTAGACTCAACTAGCACGGCTTTGGGAGGAAAACAATCAAACATAATGAGTTAATTCAGTTAGCGAGAGCTGCAGGCACTGGGACTCTGACACCAGGGTTAGGCAGAACCGGTGGAGGCTTGCCGCCCCACTGGGCCTGTGTGACAGGGCTCTAACTCCTCCATCCATTCCTCTCAGGCTCCACTGTTAGGCAGCCCAGCGCTGAAAAGATCCCATACATCAGAGTTCTGTCAGCAAGACCTGCAATAGTGTCTGAACCGCTTCACTGACTCACAATAGGGCCTTTTACCTAAAGGCACACAAAGGTAGAAATGAACAAAAGACGGTGAAGTGCTCATATATGGGTAGGTGGCAGAAAAATACATTTCTGTTACTGTTTATTCCAGCCTTATTGCTTCTTTAGCCTCTGCATTCACTGTTTTATTACTGTTCTTTAGAGAAAGGCGTTGGTTTTTGTTCCCATGAGTGATTTAAAAACAAAATGTCAACAAAGCGACTTTTAAGAGACACATTGTTACTTTTAAAAGTAACACTTTTTCTGTTTTACAGGAAAACAGAGCTAGCTTACGAACTAGCTAGCTAACAAGGAGTTAGCCAGCTAACAGGGCATTAGCTAGTTAGTTGTGCCAACTCATGTAGTGGTTCTAATCAAATTAACATTATATAGCAACACAAACTGCCACAAGACATAAAAATGTACCTTAAATACAACATTCAGTTTCAAAAATAAGGCGATGAAGTTATATGTATTGATTTTTGCCACTTTGACTTCAATTTCCACTTTTAGAAGAAGTTTTAACATTCATGCCAATTAAATGTTTTAACATTTCATACCAATTATAAAATACCTTTATAAAAGTCCCTTATAAAGGTTCTGCCAACAAGTGATATATTGATATATCATTATAGTATTAGCATCTGTCTTTAAAACATATACAAAGTAAATTAATCCTAATATTTGTCCTCCGTTTCTTCGAAGTTCTGCTATGGCTGTGTCAGCAGAGACACTCCTGGCTCATTCTGCTCTGAAACCTGTGGAACCGGCACAGATCTCCACCGAAAGGTCTGAGGGGCATTTCAAAGCTTCATAGCATGTATTTGAATTGGACATGGTTTTTAATTACTTCTGTCATTTCTTTTAGCCGTGGGCAGCAGAGTCCTTGCTGGGGTTGCATTTTCAAATTCCCACCAGCGTTCCGGGAGATCCTCCGAGTCCTCGAACGAAATCCTGCATATATTAGAGTAGGACATAGTCTGACTCCACTCAGAATTTGGTAACTACTCCAAAAACATAAATACAGAGAATTTTGGAAGAAAAATGTTTGTGTTCTAAGGAATAAAAGCAAAGCTTACAAAGCAATGGACTCAACTGAGAACAGCAAGTGGTTGAGTTATTCACATTAAGCAGCCTGGAGCTATTTCCTGGAGGATTTCCTGCCTCCGGGACTCAGGAGAGCCAAAGTGAAGCGTCTGTTGTGCTGATGTGAATAAAGACAGAGGAAACCCAGGGGTCTTCCTTAATCCTTCTCTATTGATTTCAGATGTTTTCAATCTATCTCTCACTCCCGGTGAGGGAAATGAGATTATTAACCAGCCTCACTTGGTGACAAGTTCCAAAAAGAGGCAGAAAAAGTCAATGATGCCCGATGATAACCAGAGGATGGCGGTGAAGTAAAACAAAGCAGTAAATGAAAGGACAGAACGGGTACTAACTGTCTTGTTTGTGGCTTCATATCACTTAAAGTTAAACCAAACGTCCTCTGATTAAAACTACTCACATTTGGGAAATTATACTTCAGAAATCCAAAACATTTCTGGTGCAACTTGGCTGACTCCCAAAGAGTGTGGAGTGTAAAAAGTCTAAGCACCTGAAGCGATAGGAAACAACTTTGCTTTTAGACCAACATGTTTCAGCTTGAGGCTTCATCAGGGTCGTTCGGCCAAAACGTGTTGGTCTACGAATAAAGTTCAAATGTTGCTGGAGTCTTCACCTTAGCAGATTATGTTTCAGAAACATTGCATTCATCAGCAACGGGAATGGATTCTTCTGTCTCTCTTTGCCGCTTGAGGAATCACTAGCATGCTTTGCTTTCCAGTCTTAATGCTTAAAGCACATTAAATATTTATTATTACTTGAACGTCGAAACTAAAGCAGACTTGAGCAGATTTGACTTAAACGTTTTCCACACTCTGCTGATGGCAGTGCCTCTCCCCTCCGGTCTTGTAATCTATCCTCGGCTGTAATCTAAGGACGTGTGTTGGAACAGAACAGTTTAGCCGGGAGATTCCACCTTCTGATTGGATTCAATAGACTGTGCGGACACAGGGCTGCACGTTTAAAACAAGTCCGTCCTGTCAGCGGTTGGCCGTGCTCGCCGCAGCAGCTTGGCTCAGGAAATGAAGGTAATCATCCAAATAATGGACTTCCTACGGCAACAAAGAGACTTCAAGGCATGAGTATGTTTGAAATTTTCTTCTGGAGGGTGCCTTTTTTCTGCATAATCTGCTTTCTCTGCCATTACCTTCTTACAAAGGTTTAAACAACGGGAGGGCTTGAAGGAAAAGTATGCTTCTGTGTAGCACCAGGTGCTACAGGAAATTAGTACAAAACAAAAATCTATTTGAATATGCCTGACTGTATGCACTATACTTGCAGGATCAATACATTAACTTTAATTAGGGGTTTGAGTGCCCCTAATATGCTACCTACCAAACAATAGATGCAGGTCGACATCTTTTTTTAGTGTGTTTTGCAGGTTGGCCACTCTGTCCAAATACAGCTATAAAAAAGACAATGGAAGACTGGCTTAGTCACTTCATTTCATGAACCATGGCACCTTTCCTTTGCTTTGCATCACATAACCCACATGGGCAGCTTTCAGTTTCTGGACATTAAACATATTCTATTCAGAACCATGAACACTTCTGATCCATGAAAGCTGATGCCATTTCGTCAGTCCTGTCTCCTCACACAGCACTGTGTCAAACCAACCAAACCGTATGAGAAACCTGTTTCCCTCCTCGCCTGTCGGGACGCTGAACCAAGAACCACTGAATGAAACAACACAAATGTCACTGAAGAAGACATTGACTACAACTTCCTACTTCACCTAATGGAAACAAAAAATAGTGGCATCAGATTTTAGTGGTTGGAGAATTTCTTGTTTATCATTAGTAAAAAACCACAAGCCATTTCTTCCACTACCGTGAGGCTAGTGCCTCCCCAAATGAACTGGACTTTCTACACAAACAGACTGGAGCTGGATTTAAGTAGACTAGAACCACTTAAATCCAACTCCTGGATTTAAAGGAGTTGGATTTAAGTGTCCTGTTTTTCCTGGAACCAAAGGCAGGACAGGGTTTGTGAGAACGCAGACTCAAACTCCTCAAGCAGGACAGGATCACAAGGGTGGGGGTCACAGAAGCTAGCTCTGGGGGATCAGGAGAGTAGTACAGATGTGTTGATTTAACTTCCCTTCAAAGATCAAAACTTTCAGACCAGATGTAAAGAACTCACATAGATCAAGGTAGAAAATAATTAATCTTAATTTCATAAAAATTGCTGAATTTCAAAATGGAACCAAAGGCGGGATCTCTTCTTCCAGCGTGACAAAACATGAAGTGCTACAACTGCCATCATGTTTATTTCAGTTTCTTTCTTCCCTGTACAACCGAGTTCAGATAGACACAATCAAGTTCACTCTCAAAAACGCCAACACTAATAGGAAATATCTCAGAAAGCCTTGAAGATAAGTGAGACGAGATAAAGGCATAAAAATTCAGCTGCTAAGAGCCCGACCGGCACTAAAAGAGTGTCCCTGCGGGCCTTCGCAGGGGGATGTGAGGAAGGTGAAGAAGAGCCCCTCTGATCATGTTTAATTCCGGTTTTTATTGGCAGAGCCACTGAACGAAGCCTTTGTTACACAAAGCCAGAAAATCATCACATGGGGACAGACAGGCTATGCACACAACAGACAGGGACACTTAATGAAAAATACGACGTTACAAGCTCAGCTCGCAGTCCTCCATTATTTCCTCATCTGATGTTTACGGCTGTTCATAAAGCAATTTGAATTATGAAGGAGACAGGTTTATATGTTTGGATTATTTTGCTGACATTTTAAGGCGCATCTGGAGTAGGAGTGTAATGTTTTAAATTGGTTCTTATTTTTGAGGCTATATTTCAAAAATGAGGAATATAGAGGCAGTTAGGGAAGGAAATTACATTTTTTGCTCCTGTATGAGAGCAATATGGACATCCAGCATTGTGGTTTCTATCCTGTATTGATTGTTGTTAAGCATGGTTAAGCCTTCTTTCAGGGACATTGAACTTTTTATTCTTTTGTCAAATAAATCATTGAATCTTAATTATCCCAGTTAATATAAGATTGGACAGATTAATGCTGTGTTTGATTTGTCTTGGAAATCAGAGCTCAGATCTCAGAATGGCATCAAAACTGGGTTGAGCCTTGTGCTACTTATGTACTTTCTCTGTTTCACATATTAAATTTGAAAGAAACATTTTCACACAAAGGTATTGTTCAACACGATGTGTGGTGTAAGTTTACAAGTGTTATTTATGCCTGAAATATTTTAATATTTTACAGGGATGGTTGTTGCAGTCCTCCAACTTTCCCAGTGGAAATTTCAGCTTCAGCAGGGATTGTTACTGGATTTTTGACATTAAACCCAGAAAGTTTGACTTCCAAGCACAATGCTAACGCATAGTTAATTGGAGGAACACTTTCTAACATCATTATAAAAGTTTAGATTTTTATTTTCATGAATGCTTTCTGTTCGATATCTATCCATGTTTAAAACATTGATGCTTCTCCCCAATACTTTGTATTTTAGCACATTAGCGATATTCTAATGTGCTAAAATACACATATTTTAGCTTGCGCTAACAAAGGAGGTCACAAACCCATCTGGGCGGCCATTTTGTCTGTTAGCTCTTAAAGGTAGCAGGTCATAATGTTACCAGCTGTATTTTGGTATTACCAAATGGAATTCATGAATTCAACTTACTGACTCTTCTTTAACCTCATATATCAAGAACACAGCATGGAGAACAGATGATTCTCGACAAGAACTAGCATGCGTGTTCTACATTCTACAACTGCATGATGGCTCCATTTAAAAAAAAAAGTTTTATTGGCTCTACTGGCCTTTTTTTGATAGTGAATTGACAAGAAAGTGGGTAATGAGAGAAGGGGGAAGACATGCAGCAAAGGTCACGAGACTGGGAACAAACTTGCGACAGCCGTGTCGAGGACTAAGGCCTCCATATGTAGGTGGTGCTTAACCCCTGCGCCACCACAGCACCCCATGCTAGCTGCATTTCATAACTACCTTCCACAACAACATCTGTCCTCTTTTCCCAATTTTTTACATCTGGTTAGCTATTTGCTAACCAGACATAGCCAGCAAAGACAAAACTAAATACGAATGGGATTATATTTTACGCTAGTTCTTAAAACAAACGAATAAGCAAACAAAGAAAACACACATGCCAACAGCATTTTATAGAAATTATTTTTGGGTATAAGGAAACACTTAATGATTTACGATTTAACTAAAATTTTTAGGCAAGACTTGATAACAATGCTAAGTATCTTCAATGGGCAAAAAAAAAGCGCAGATATTTTGGAGATATTGTTTTAATACTTTTGGAAAGCAGTGAAGCTGAAGTCTTTTTTTTTTACTTAAAACATTCTGGCTTTTTGAGGTCTGTCAGACGTTGGAGGGGAGTGGCGGGGTACATGTGGTTGACGGGTTCTATTGAAATAATGTTTAATTCTACAGGTGTGACAGAAATCACAGCTGGGTTTGACACCAGGTTGGTTTGGATGGCTCACTAAAATTATGCTGTTATTTAGACACTGGTGCTCTCAATTGAACAGTACTTTCTGACTGAAAAGTGTGTGGAAAGATAAGTAGAAGATACACAGGAAATCAAACCCAGGTTAACCACCTCAGGGACTATTGCCTCTGTACATGCGAACGCTCTCTACCAACTTAGCCTCCCATCTTTGCACCACAAACCTTCCACCATGCCCCTGTTTCCCACACAGAGTGTAAATCTGTCCTTCTTCTAAAGTCTGGTCACGCCTTCCCTCCACCTCACCATCCCTTTCATCCTGCCTTAGGCCCACATTGTGTATTCATTACCATTAAAGACTCCACGCCTCGTCTCGCCATTAGCCCCGTTACTCCGCTCTGAGCTTTCCCTGACATTGGTCACACTATGATCGGGTAATCTGCTCTGAATTTACGCAGGATTTCCTTCAGGGGGATTCTCAGAAGCAGAACTACACAAAAAGCACTCAGCTTACATTACCAATGCAGGGCTACGCCTCATTGAGCTGGATGGCTGCAGCTATTGATGACTCCCTCAACATGGCAGAGCTCAATCCGAGCCGAGGGATTGGGAGAAGGGCAGGAAGGTTTCACAGTAAAGTCTACAGAACTGCTTTTATTTGAAAGAAAGTAACATAAACATCTTAAGGAGGCTATAGATTACATATAGTAACCTAATAAAGTATTGATGTTTGTTAATCATATGTTAAAAATCCAGGAAAAGTACAAAAAAGTAAACTTCTTGCTTCATTGGAAATCAAAACGCAAGAAGCAACAACTGTCAGTAAACTACGTCAAAAGAACCTCCCAGAAAATCGTGTTTGTGATAAAGGGGATAGACCTCCAGAGTCAATGCCTGAGGGGTAATTAGACAAGAGGATAGAGTATGTAGGAAGAGCAGAAAGTTTGTGAACTCCAACACAAAGCCAGTAGATCAAAGAAGAAGAAAAAAGACTTACATTTAGTAAACTTGTCAATCTCATGTAAGGTAGTTGTCTCCAATTGAGCTTAACTGTCTCAGACGATGGGTCTGTCAAAGGTGAACACTGACTTTAGGATATTGATCAGCACTAGGCAGCACATGATTGATGGGGATCAGGTGGTAAAGAAACAATTGTTTGCACTGGTTTAACCCTTTCACAAAACCATGGTAATAGGTAGCTGCATGTTTTTGTTTTGGTATTAGTGTCGTACTATCTCCAAATCATTGCCAGGATCAAGCTTTTAGTATTTTCTCATCATTCTTTTATACATTATGTAACGTAAAGGAAGAGGGTCTACGAATTACCCCAACATTAGGGAACTCCAACCCTAGTCCTCGAATCAAATGATTGGTGCAATTATTAAAGATCTGATAATGAGGCAGTCATTAGAACACTAGAGCTCAAGGACTAGGTTTGGACTCCCCTTCCCTACTGAGTCAGTCCCATATGCTTTGGTGTCCACTGAAAGCTAAGCCAGAGAGTAAGACAACAATGTTCCAGTATCATTCGACGAGAGATTAAAGACATACTGTGTCCTAAACAGAAAATGTGGCATTTCTTAGATCAAATTAAGAATTTGATTGAAAAACAATATTCTGTAGCCACCTGAAATAGCTTCATTACTAATTAATAGAATTACAGAAGAATGTTCTGATCACACATTAAGAGAGACCAAAAACATATAGGCTAATTAAAGTAAATGGCATCAATCTAAGATATTAAGATTGAAAAATCTGCATCAATCAAGCTCTAGCATCACCAAAGACTAATTCCTTCAAGGCTCAATCAAGAAACTTTCTCTGCCAACTTATTCTGCTTCATAACAGCATTATGTCCGCCATCATCTTATTATAGCGAATATGACTCGATGTTGCTCATCAATTCATTACGATGGCTATGAGCTGACATTTCCCCTCCAGAGCGGATCATTTATTTGGAGCACCTTGATGGCAGCGGAAGGGCTGTTAAAACCGGCGAGTCAATTGGCGGATGGTGAGCGAGTTATTGTGACAGCCAGCCTGCCTAATTGTTCATTTGAGGTAATCACTCGACAAGTTAGAGCAATTTTCAAGCACAATGCCGGAGACTAATGGAGGCGGACGTGCTCGCTTGATGAGATCAGAACCAGGGGGCTGCTGGGCCCTAAAGAGGGCAGTCACCTTAATATTCAGGGGATTCTTTGTACTTTGTGCTGCCACTCGGCTCTAATTGGGGGGTATGTGTGGATAAAGCAAAAAAAGTTGAGATATCACTAAATTTATAACAAAAGATCTCCTGGTACATTTTTTTTTTCCTTCAAAAGAAGAGTAAATTTGGAGGGAAATCCCACTGAAACAACTCGGCTCAATCAAGACTCTTTGTCAAGCTCTTAGCATGCAGGAAGAGTCTCTTGCCCACTGCCTTTTGTTGGATTCAGTGTGTGTGTGCGTGTGTGTGTATTTGAGAGGCTGTTGGATGTGATGGATGACCGTGCAGAGCTGGGGCGTTCTCGGTTTAATTGTGATGTCAGCGCATGTCTGTGGCAACCCTGGTGGTGAGGGGTGACGGACAGGAGTGTGTAGATGCGTCTCTATGTTGTGTGCAAAGGGAGGAAAGAGCTGAGGAGGTCGGACATGATGGTTGCTTTGAATTTTAGGGTGAACTGTAAAGCAGGCAGGGACTCGAACCAAAACATGTCTGGTGAAAATAAAGTTGGATGGGTCGGAGTGCCAGATTAGCTCAGCAACACAGTGGAAGTGTCACAAAGTTGCCTGGCTTACAGGTCTTGGATCAGCCATCATGTTTTATATTTTCATCTCTGACATTAGCGTTGGGGACATCTGTGCTGCTATAGCATTGAGATGCTGTTTTATGCTAGCATAGCTTCACTGGTAGGCTAAGTCCTTTTAGCACAACTTGAAGACAACAATAGTCTTCCAGTGTCCAGTTTTTTTTTTAGAAGCAGAAATGAATCCTAAGTGGGTCAAGAGAAGCCACTTTGTCCTCCATCAATGTTGTTTGCAGCTGCTGCGTCAGATAGATGGGTGTACCATACCCTGCGAAAGTTCCAATCAGAACCTTTGTATGTAAAAAAAATAAAAGAACTTGATTATGTTAACATTTTTCATGCGTTAAAATTAATGTTGCCCTGCGATGGACTGGCGACCTGTCCAGTGTGACCCTGCCTCTTGACCATTGACTGCTGGAGATAGGCACCAGCACCCCTAGGTGTTGTCCTTGCTTGTCCCTAGCAAGGGAATTAACGTGTTAATGTTCCAGCCCTATAGAAAACTGAACAAAAGGCAATTTGTTATTATCAAAGAGATATTAGCTGAAAACATGGCATACAGTACATAATTAAATGATGGATAATATATGTCAGGTTCTTTGTTTGATATTTTTGTTTTGTTTATATGACTTTCTGACAATGGACAGCTGTACATCTTTAGATCTGACACAATGACACTGTTCTCTGTCGTTTTTCCATTTTCATCAGAACCACTGGAAAATGTGCTGCCATGTTTCTGGGTTCAAAGACTGGGCCAGAAGTTTCTGAACCAGAACAAAAATGTGTCATTCAACTTAAAAAAACAAAAGAAAAAAAAAGCTACTTCACCTGTATGAACTCTTTTTTCCAGTCCGTTTCTGAATCATTGTTCCACCATAGAAAAAAAAAAAACACAGCTCAGAGTTTACATATGAAATGTGCTTACATCAGAGATTGGAAGGAAGAAGATGAATGGATGGACGGATACACACTCCAATGTGCATCTTTAATCTAAAAACCAGCATGAAAACACACTGATAGGAGCTGACAATTTATAATAATTTTTCATACTTAATTGAATTTTTCCATTCCTTTTTCTAAATATTCTCAGAAACTACCAAATCCCTTGCTCTTTGAGGTTGTGTATGAGCTGTGTTGAAAAAGCGAGACATGAATCATGGAACTGAGATGTCATGGTGTGAGGTTTGCTTTCTCACAATTCTGTATTTAAAAAGTTGGAAGTACCTCCTGGTGACCTTCTCCTGCTTTGTAGGCATTAATTATTTAGAATCAGAGTTCCTGGGAGCTGCTTCGATTGGCAGGACCAGGTTTGATCTATAAAAGCTTTGAAATTTGCATCACCTGGCATTTCGTAATGGTGGCTCTGCACAAGCAACGACCCTGACTGGCTTATTAGAGAGAAACTTCAGAAAGTGGCCAGACTTTTCCTTATGCTTTCTATTCACAAAAAGATACCACTGCCTATTTAATTATTTAGAATTACAGACATTTTCACTGTATTTACATAAAAAAAATAAAAAATAAAAATAAACTAAGTTTCTTTTGACCATCTGCAGTTCCATAATATGGCCAGATAGTGGTGCTGTTGCACCTGAGCTTTTAATTTGCTGTTTTAAACGGAAAATAATCCATGTTGAAATGCATTTCAGCATAACTCAAACAGATGCATGGAGGGAAATGATTATTTAATCTAAGGCTGATTGGAATGGAAATAATATGGAAAAAAATATATATATATTCTGCTTGGCTGCAGAAGGGTTTGAGCCATTTTCAATGCAGGGTTTAGAGCAGATTTTCTATTTAAAATCTAAACTTTTCTTTTAGAAAAACACAGTTTTCAGCAAGAATTATAAATGCTTGTTTTTATAACACATCAGGAAAGATCTGTGTGTAGTTCCAGGCTTTTTAGCGATTCCACTCAGGTTTGGCAAAGTAGGAGTCATGTTGTTTGCAAAAGAGAGAGAGCGAGAGAGGAAAAGAGAGAGGAAGAGAGAGAGGGAGAGAGAGTCCAACTCTCGGAGGAGGCTGAGCTTTCAGTGAACATAGTGAGGACTTCTTCAGGGAGAATATGTAATAAGAAACACAGCCGCAGCCTCTCCTTCGGAGTTGTAGACGCACAGATAAACAGGCTCGACTGGACAGAAATAGAAACTGACCAACTGTGCTTGTCCGGTGCCAATTTAAGCAAAAATAAAAAATAAAAAAAATAAAAAAAATACCAGATGCGGCGAGGAGAAAAAGGTGTTTGAATCCAGCCAGACGGCATAGAGAATCAGAAACAGGCAGACGAATGAATATTACCTCTGAGAGAGACTGCTTTCTGCCAAAATGAGTAGCTTTTATATATATATGATCCAAGACATATTCTGTCCATAAAATTTCTCCCAGGACAAAGCATTTATTAACCCAGACCTGCAGCTCTACGTTCTCTCAAAGAGCCATCAAAAGGACAGCACCAGCACCATGACCTCACTGCCATGATGCCTGTTTTCTGCTTTATACCAATTCAGAGTCTTCAATTGGATATCGCCCCGAAAGGCCAACAGACTGTAATGTGATTTGTATAAAGAAAAAAAAGACCAAACATAAGAGGCTGGGAAGCTGCCGCCAACAAGGTTAGAGTGTTCCTGTGAAAGGTTATCCTGCTGTGAATTGGTTCCTTAATCCATTTACCGCCGCCTCGTTCTGGTGGCTGTGACGGAGCGGTCGGTGTTGGGGAACCTCACTGGAAGGACCGGGGCTTCTGTAGAGGATTTGTTTTGGTGCGCAGAGCGTTCACCTCAAGGTGGCTTCATTTCTTGACTCAGTGGCTCGCTCGCCAGTCAAGGCGTCAGCGCTGAGTCCGAGCTCCGTATGCCAGCCTGATCCTGCTAATGAATTCAGTCGCCCGGAGTGGCGGCACGGTGTTGGTCACTGAGTGGGCTCTGGGGACAAGGGGGTTGTGAGAAGCCATCTGTCGCTCCACTGTGCTCTCCATTTCTCTTTGATTAAACTCAACAAAACAATAAAACAACCAATAAAGGTGATTTGGATGCACTGCTTCATGAAAAGCATCTGAAAACGTCTTGTAAAAGAACTCAAACCTGCTATCTCTTTGTCCAGCCCCTCCACCCTCTGAAGATGTAAAACCTTAAACCTTTCCTGGGAAGATTTCCCAAAAGCTTTCAGGAATGTGCATTTGTGAGGACAGACACTAACGTTGGACAAGATGCTACTCTAATTCATCCCAATGTGTTTTATTGGGTTGATGGAACACTTCCACTCTACTGGAAGAGTGAAATTGTGGTCCAAACTTTTAGCCAGGTGGATGAAAATCTCCCCCTTTGGACTTTCCTGTTCTAGCATCTGGAGGCGTTGTGCTTCACACCAACACTTTTCTCTCTGCGAATTGCTGTAAGGCTAATCTACAGCCAACATGATGATTGAAGCCGCTGACTGTAGAGAAATTTGGTGACCTAGAGAACCAAATTTCTCTAGACTGAGAACTACGCTCCTCAGTCTGAGCGACCCATTCTTTCACAAACACTTGTCCCAAGTTAAGGGACAAACATTTGTATGGTGCTGCCACCACCAGGGTTTACACTGGGGACAGTTTGCTACCACGCAGTCAGATATAAGAACGTGAAAAACGTCAGTATTACTTCATGTTGCTCTATCGTAAAAATCTCAATAAAACACACAGAAGTTTGTGGCTGCAAATTAAAAGGGTGCAAATACTTTTACAAGGCATTGTAAATAAACTATAGCTTTCATTACCCCTGCACATTGCTCTGCCTGTGACCATCCAGTGATTTGCAGTAATTGCAGAGTCTTGTGACGGTTTTAATTCTAACTGGGTCTGTCATGTGTTGGTGTTCGGAAAGCCTCCAGCAGAAATTACCTGGATCCTCGGAAAGGTCTCAGAAGATATTAATCTTCTGGGCCGTATGTTTTTCTTTTGCCCGTCTTTTTTCACATTCCAAACAAGCACATTTTATCATCTTCCTCCCAAGACAAATACAACCAAAAGTGACAGTTTCAATAAGGTTTGATGAAATCCCAACATTCCTTCCCTCCAAATCTAATGACTATTCTGGCAGTAGGTGTGTTTCTTAGGAAATATAAGGAAACAGATTCCCATAATTCATGTTTGGTAATGGGTTTATATGCCATGTGTTGAATGTTACAGATATGAAATATGTATATTTTCATTGGTTTTTAATGGTATGCTATAATACCCTAACTGGCCACTTTATTAGGTCCACCTGCTTTCTAACAAACAGTGAATTTTGGCTCCATTAGTAAATCCTCACCAGTTTTGAACCAAAATCCAAAATGGCTGCTGCTTACAGAGATATAGAAATATTCTGTTACTTGTACTTATGATTATATATAATATTGCATAACTTCTACTAGTGAATGTTTTGAGTTTAAATAGAAGAACTGCAGGGACATTGGACCATCTTTTAGTTCACACACAATATCAGCATAGAAAGAAAAATAACTTTACAATTTACTTTCCCTGATGAATATATATTACATTTATCAATAGCCATTAGTGAACAAACCCAAATTAAAATGCACTAAAAGTCATTAGCTACTCTTGTTCCTGTCTATCATCTTCTGTGTGTTGAGCAAGTTTTTGTTTTTTATTGCCGCTAGAAATCTTCACCACTGTCCACCTAAAAACAACAATGTTAATAATTTTTGAAGCTGGTGTGGCTAAAAACACCGTTATGGTATCTAACAGTGAATTAACTTGTCTTAGCATATATATGAAAGAAATTAAAGTTTTTGGCTCTTACTGTAGGGTAGATGTTATAGGTAGTTTCTACATTTCCAAAGAGCAGCTATGATGCCAAACAGTAAAATCCCACTGTTGTCTTGCTGTTACATGGGAATGCTCTGTCACTGAAAGCTAAAATCATAAACACTCTCTAATTGGATGATGCCTTTGTTATGTGGTTTTATGTTCCCATCATTCAGTTTCTATTTTTTTTCCTGAGGCAGGATCTGGATGCTACTACATTAGAGTAAATCTTAAAACAAACTGAGAAAAGCATTCATTGCACTTGCAGAATACATTCTGCCTGAGATTATGTACATGAAAATAGGCATTTAAACTTCATTAATGTAATTTAATATTAATATTAAATCTAGGGTATGTAGGGTTGAATTAAATGTGAGTCAATGGAGAAAAGTAAAACATTTTCCACTTTACATGTGAAATCCTTATGCATTTCAGGTGCATTTTGCTTTACATTTCCCAATCAGTGTAGATAACACGCCAGCTTTTCTGTTGCTCATTTCACAAAACGTCAAATTGCACATACATTTCCACCTCCTGGCACATCTCTGGGTTTATTAGAGAAATGAAGACTTTTGTGCCCGATCTAACAATCCAATTATGAAGCAGGGCTCTGTTACAAGGCGTCGATGACAGAATCAATGAAAACAATATATGAGAGTCTCATTTTACACATGTGTTATTGGAAACGAGCAAAAGGCCGTATTTTGAAAAGAAGAATCAGCAGCAGTGTGGTGAGGCGCAATTAAAACAAACCAAGAACTAACGACTTATGATTTGTGCAGCAGCGAGAGTAAATACTGATGCCGTAAAAAGAAACTTTGGTCTTAATTAAAATAAATAATAATAAAAAATAAATAAATCACGGGGAAGCTATAACGGAGACCCTGCGAAGATTTTTTTGACAACAAACGTATTTACAACCTGGTAAACTGGAGGGTTACTGCAGCACAGCGAATGAAATTTTCCGGTCATGTTGCGCACAAAAAAAGCACCTTAATTTTCCTGAACGTGGTGGCGCCGAAAGCTGCCTCAGAGCTACTTGTAAGCGCTGCAGAGGAACGGGTCGCGTCTGCCTTGCTGAACTTGGCTGCATTTCAGACTGGTGCGGAGGAGGATGAAGGCCCGCTTCCCCGCCTGGCTCGGCGGAGGGGAGCAGAGGCCTCGCGGCGCTCTCAACCCACCGCGGTACGGGAGGGCGAGGGGGAGGAGCGGGCCACGCCGCCCACCTGGAGGTCCGGGCGGCACCGGGGCACCAGACAGCCTACTCTGGGGGTAAACTGAGGGGCTCGTTTCATAAGCAGTTCTGAGTAAATAAAAAGAAACAATTTTCAGAATTTACACCGGATTCTTTTGAAGTATAATGTCAGCATCAGGTTCCTGAATTGGTTTAAAATGCTCTCTTTTTAAAATCTTTGGATTCACATTCGAGGACTCACCAGATATTAAAAATTACAAGTGATCCACTGTATTTATCTATATTTCTATTCAACCAGTAGAAATTAAGCTAAAGTTCAGGTTAGCTAGCACCTCAGATTACAGCAGTGAAAATAGAAGAGACTAGTTTGAAGGTGAATAGGCAACATTTAGTGTTTAGTAAGAGCTCCTGACTGTTGAAGTGATCTGAGGCCCTAAGAAAACGACAGAAACTTTAAAGTCTGGGAACCCCTGGTCTTTCGGTCCATGGAAGTTCACCCTGAAAGCCGACCGCAAGACGCTAGAAGAAGTCTCCAAAACCTGAAAATGGCATCAAGTTACATTTCAATGATATTTTTATTCATCTTTTTTCATATACTGACTAAAACAAACAGATGTAAGTCCAGATGAAAATGACTGGACATCATAATGGGAACATTTCTTTGGATAGAAGTGCACAACACCTTTCACATTAATATATGCTACTTTGATATTGAAAGCTACCTAGTTTTTAAAGTGCAATGTGATTTTGGTCGATTTCGAATTCCTAAGCAAAATCTGCACATATGTTTTACTGAAAAATGACTTCATTTACAATCTTACGTCTGTCAGCTCTTTTCTCCATTATGCTGTCAAAATGTAAACTGGTATATTAAAGAATTTTTCTTTTGTTCGTCAGTGCAGCATCACTGCACTAACCAAGTGAAGCAGCGACTCGACTCGGAGCCGTCTCCTCGTCAAGACACGATGTCGATTTCCACCTGAAAAATGGAGGACAATGATCTGCAGGTCCACAGAGAACTCCCACTCCCAGTTCAACCCACGAGGGAGTCGAGAGCCACGAATCACTGACGATCCGATGTGGAATGCCACGTATGTGCAGGCAGAACAGAAGTCTTCTGTTGCAGCATACTTCCTGATACTGAATGATGACACCGTCAGAAAGAAAGCGAGGCCTTCCCTTCATCAAGGTCTGTTTATCTGTGAGTGCCTTTGGCAATGTCTGCTATATGTCTTATGTTGGGTTCTTCTAAGTCTGCCCTGCCTCTGTGTTACCCTGTGGTGGACTGAGGACATGTCCAGGGTGTCCCCACAGGGTTGGACAGGGTACAGAAAAACAAATGGATGGTATTATTTCAATCAGCTGAACTAACTCACCTTATTCTGTTTGGAAATACAGTAACTTTGGTGACAGTTTTTATTTACAATTTATCTAGACCAAAGAATTTTTTTATTTGTAATAAATGGTAAATAAGCAGATAAGAATCATTTATATAAAAAAAAAAAAAATGCTGGTATTTGCCACATTGAAAGGCATATCAATAACAATGATGAGATCAAACTGGCTGAAGCTAATGTGGAAAGCATTTAGTTAGCTTAATTAGCTAAATACATCCTATAATCTGATTTCCTGCCTTTTATTATCTTTTAGCTTACTGACAATCTCAGATCTTGTCCACATGTAGCCAGGCCTTTATAAAAACAATTGCCTTCTTCACGTCGATTACAAAAATATTATACACACAGGATCAGTTTCAGAGAAGTTTTCATTTATACAAATCCACTCCTCAGCGTCGTTTTAGATATGCCAAGCCCATAGGGGGCAGTGTAGCGATAAGCTAAAACCTGCCCGCCAATCAGATTGCTTCAAAATAACCAACACTTCCTGCCAGGAATTAAACATACAGCCAGGATGTTCATTTGTGTAGATAGATATAAAAGTTAAATACTTTTTTAATGGTGTGTAAGAATATAAAGTTATTAAAGCATAAGAGTATGTCAACATCAAAGCAACTATGTTTGGCCATTGGAAAATCTCCATTTTCCAGTGGACACGCAAATACAAATATAGTTTCAGTAAATCTCTACTTTTGTTTGTTTTTATAAATACTTATTAGTAATTGTTTTTAGTGATATTAAACTGAGTTTCTGTGTAGATAAAAAGCTGAAACACATCAAAATTTATTATATATTAGTTTTTCCCAGATATGCAGCTGTGTGTGGACTTTGCCTGAATAAATATCCACACATTCTGCCGAGAAAAATAGTCAAACATTACGCCAGAATTGCACCCAAAACTGCTAAGAGACATTTCACCAAATCACATCATGGTTGTATGTAGATATTTGAGTCTGAATGTGAATTTATAACCTTTTGCATCTTGAATAAAGAACTTCTAATAGCTATTAGAAGTTTGAAATGAATGGCCGTGAGTGTATGTAAACTTCTGGCCACCACTGTCCTCTTAAATCATTTTGGGCGCATTTGGATGTAAAAAAAAAAAACACACAGAAGATGCTTTTTTAAATTCTGTGATGTTTTTGAAATGATTCCAGTGGAGCAGCTCAGCTTTCTGCTCTGCTCAGATTTAGATGTGTGCAACGCCGCCTGAGGCAAAACAAAACAAAACCTCCAGAAAGGTGAAAGGTAGAGGCTGAAACAGAAGAAAACAATAAGAAAAGCTGAGGAATTCACTACTCTCACCTACCTCTCTGCCTTGCATCTGCTGCTGCTGTTTACTGCCAGTAATTAGATCATTAATCAAGCTAATGGAGGATCAGAGAATTTACTGGCTGTACTGTCCCCCACACAGCCACCTCATATTGCCCTGGGACCCCCAACCGAGGGGACACTTCCCGGATCACGACCCCAGACAGCTGAGATAGGCCCGCCAATCTGTCAGAGCCTGCTCCCCAGCCACCCACCCTGATGTCCACATATGTGTGCACCGTGGGAAGGTTATGTATCCAATGTAACCACTGCCAGCATGCTCTGCCGCACTGCTGCAGTCTGTTCAAGTGATGTGAGCTTTGATGACAGTGCGACTGTGAAGGTTTTAACCCTGGAGAAGTGCTAAATCAGACGTCTAACCTGCAGGAAAAACTGCAGTCTGATCCGGTTTTTTACTTTTTTTTGGTTCAAAATAGGAGTACGTTAAATTCTGTTGGGTTGTAGATGTGCAAATCACCTGACCAAACAAAGTGTCAAAGCTGTTTGAGTCTAAAGAAGATTTCTTGTTTTTGCTTTGGTATGTTTCTATTTTGCTTGCTAGTCAATTTAAGGCTCCAAACAATGTCAGAAATATATATCTGACATTGATTGATTAGAAATTAGCATACAAAACAAATGTGGTAGCACAAATTCTGCTAGTCTCTTTGGGCAGATAATAAATAGTGACCACTGTGCGCCTTTTCTTACTGTCACATATTGAGAAACTAAAAGATTATATTAGTTACAGGACATGCCAATCAATAGAGAGACGGTCAAACTATCACTGTTAGTAATCTTGTACGTCATTGGTGGGAGCCAGCTAGAAGGCAACAGGCTGGCTCGTTATTAAAATATATTTTTCAAAATATATTTGAAAAAGCTAAGTTGTTTACCTTGTTACAAGCTTAATTTAATCACCATTGTATTGCTCTGAAAAGCTAACTTGTTCCTCAGCTTGGCTACAGGCCGAATTTATGCTAGCTTGTATTTAAGCTAACTTGTCTTAAAGAAGCTTGCTTGCTAATGTTTGAAGATAAGAGCTTGTATTAAAGCAAACCTGTTTCCAAACCTAATTTCAAACTACCTTTTTGCTACTTTTAAAAATTTACGTCTTCATGGTAAAGTTTTTATCAGAATGTTTTAAAAGCTGTTCTTAAAACTAACAAATAGCTTATTTCTTAGCTAGTCTCAGCTAACCTGAGGGAAACTTGTTTACACCCTGATATCAGGCTTTAAAAAAGTGAGGATAAAATAGACGGCTATCATTCGTTATAAGTGCAATTTTTTCCCCCCCAAATTCTTAGAATTACATTGCATTAAAGATAAAATATAATCAATTGCTTCTTTTCTGGAATGATACTCAGTCTTTCTAGAAAAAATTTTTTTATTACACATTCACCTACATACTCCTAACCAAATGGGTAATTCCTCCATTTGTAAGCACCTTACTGAGCAGAAGCTCATAAACAAAAACTTTCTTACTAGTGGAGAACAATGGGTTTTGGAAAATTTAAGCAGATTAAAACTGTGTAGACTGTGTAAATACTAGATGTTATTTAGATGATTGTTGTGGAAGCCTAAAGCAATAAAACATTCAAAAATGTGACTATGCAGTCATGAACATCTACTTTGAAGAGCATGCGGACCCCATAGAGTGCTGTCTTATCTCAGAGTTTCAGAAAGATGAGGACTTTTTTTCTTATGAACTGTGACAGATAAGCTTTCCCAATCACTCAAGATATTCTCAATATCTAGGATAGGAATTAAAATAACTAAAAGTCCATAGCCTGAGGCTTTCTCTGCAGCGCTCTCCCTCTGGTCATTGTCTCGTACAGTCATCTGCCCTGCTGGAGGACCCGAGCTCATCCCAGCCTGTCTTCCTAAACAAGCTGCCGTGTAATTGCTTGTCAGAGCTGTCTGCGTGCCTGTTTTTCTCCCCCCGTCCCCCTCTTCTCGCCACCACGCACCTGACAAGAAACACATATTTACACTCAAAAATGAAATTACAGGCAATTTGAGAGCAGGAACTTCGGAGGCATCGCCGTCTATCGAACTGTCCACGTCGATGAACTCCTTTTACCCCGAAAGTGGGAAAAAAAAGAAAAAAAAAAAAGAGAAAACACAGAATAATAAAAACAGAATAAACTGTTTGGGAATCTAGGCTACTCTTTAAACCTCTTCATTTTGTCAGGCTTCTTTCACGGCTTCTGCTTTTGTTTTCCATCAAGCTAAAAGGATTCTACGCAATGTTCAAATAACCCAGCAGGAAAGAAGGAGCAAAGCTTCACAGGTTAGAAGTGCTTAACTGGCTGTGTTGAGGGAATTATTACAATACAAATCACACAATGTGCTGCTATAATTACCCATTATTAATTACTGAGGCACATTCAGCCTTCAAGTAGCTGCCTCTAGGACATTTTCTGTAAATACTAATTCAACTTAACGTTTTAAATAACTTGCATTCAATGGAACAACCAAACAGCAGCAGATTTTTCATCACGGCAATGATTTCGCTAAAACTTTAACATGAAATGAAATGTCCTTAGCGCCAAATGGAGAAATACAAATTGAAAAGCTTACTTAACGTTTAAGTGATGTCTAAATGTCGGGACTGCCAATGAAAAATCTACCATTCCGAACAATTAAGAAGAGAAAAAACAGATATGAATCCCATGGTGAAATTAATGTCAACTGTGAAAAAACAAAACTTATACTTATGAATTAAAATGCGTGGGGGTCAGGGAGTAGAAACTAGCACAGCGTAAGAGCTGCTATGCTAACAGGAGAGGGGAGTAGGGTGGGGATGAGGCGTTGCTGCTATAATACGGGATATTTAATAGAAAATACGAATAGGAGAGGACGACGGGAAAGGTGGGTGAAAAACGGTAGCTTCCCAAACAAAACGGGAGATGAGAGACTTGACAGGTATGTTTAGGAATTTCTATAAATATACATGGATTTTTAGACACTGTCCACACACAGACGACTTTAGGTGCAACTGCAAAGGTTTTTTTCATCATCGTCATCATCAATGTCTTTATTCCAGACAGAAAAAGGGTTTGTAGTAAAAAGATAAAACAAACAAAATAGGTAAATAAAAAACATGGCGCCGTCCATTCTGTGGCAGTGTTACAGCACACATTTTTTCTTAATCGTTTACGAAAATTGACCGTGTTGGTCTCCCTGTAGACGGGTCTTTAAATTGAATCTTTTAATAAAAAAAAGAAAAAAAAAACGAATAATATATTCTTTCACCAAAACTGAAATTTTAATTGTTTATTTTGTATTTACGTAATACTAAAAAATTTTTCCAGGCGTGTTAAATCTTCCATTTCCACAGTTCTATTACTTTTCTTTTTTAAAAATATTTTACTGTTAAAGGAAAACTTATCAGCTGTCAATGGAAAGTCAAACCCTAACCACAGTAGTTATATCCCGTGAATAAAACCAGTGCAAAATTTGTGTCAAACTGCCATGAGTCACCTTGTCGACATGTTTGCTGATGTTTACTCCCGAGAAGAATTGTGTTTGACATTTGTTCCAGACAGATCTGTTTGGGACGAGCGATGTTTTCGGGATGAGAAGCGAACGGAGGCAAGAAGCGGAGCAGCGTTGTTAGAAGGGTCGTGATGGGGAGGCCTATGATTGATATTCCCATTAGCCACCTGACAAGGTGAGGACAAGGCTTTGATAATGAATTGTGACACATTAATGAGCTTGTCTAGCAGAGACAATACTTGATCAGCCTTCTTACCATGTAACCTTTGATATCAGTGCAGCAAACCGCAGATAAATAAAGGTTTAAAAAAGTCACTTGCAAAGACAGAACATGACTTTAACAACTGTGCTTCACATGCTAGTGTTTATGTTTGGAAATTTTGAATAAATGTATTTTGTTTGGATTGAAGTTTAACTGTTTTTTTCAGTGCGAAGATAATGGGCAATTTCTAATCAAATAATGCAACTTAGTGTAAATTCACAGCAATAATTATCCACTGCAGGAAAAAACAGATTATTTTTCAATTTGTATTCAGAGATCAGGTACAGAATAAATAAAAAGTAAGCAACAATTTATTCTGCATGTACTGTACATCCATCAAGTCACACCATTTTGTATTTTGATTGTAAAAAAAAAAAGTCATTTCAGTCTTTCCAATGTATAGAAGAAGAGCACCTGTTGTATCTATGGAGCTCAGCACTGCCCCCTATCAGTAACGCACAGTACTTTCTGCCTCACTCTATGTATTTTCACTGTACATTTACGGCCAATAAGAAAGATTAAATATATCACACATATTCATTAACTATATTAGGTAAACTGTGGAACATCAGCATATGTAGAACATGTGTAACTAAACAAGTATATTGACGATATTAAGAGAACAATGTGCATGCGCCAACTGACTGCCTCATTCACTGTGACACAGCGCCCCCAGAGGTGAGGCACAGCACTGCACTGATTCGCCCCAGATTTCTTCCATGTATTTCAACAGGAATAGAGTAAATTAAGCGATTTTGACCACATAAATGTTACCAATAAAAAAATTAATTAAAAAACTAACATGAACAATTTGATTTTCTCTAAGAATTAGCACTCATTTTCAGAATTCCTTTTGTCATTGTGCAGAAACGAAGCTCAATGAAATTTTAAAAAACAGCAACTCTCAAAGGCAAGTCAAACAGCTGAATAAAATAATAAGTAAGTATGTCAATAAACATATAAATATAGTAAGAACACAGAACCACTGGGATGTTAAGAAAAATAAATGACCTTTGTCTCCCAAACACACATCACTGAGGGCACCACAGTTTAATAACTGGAAAATGTTTTTGTACATAATGTGCATCATGTCAAATATCATACAACGTGTACATGTCATTCTATTTTTAAGTTTATTTGAACGACAGATATCTCTTCTGGCCTGGGAATATCATGTGATTGGGGGAATGTTACTGATGCGATCTAGAAAACACAAAGGATGAATAAATACAACTTCCACTAGCATCTTGGTAGAATATATTTTCACGGCAACTTAAGAAACTGAATAACAACAGTGTTTAACCTCAGCTTGAGTTTAAATCAGTCGGTTATTTAATCGGCATTCAAGTTTAAAGATATCACCAAACTGAATTGCCTGCTCTTTCCAGGCACCTTAGTGACAAGTTGTAACTTAAATGTTTAGATTTTGAAGACTTTTTGGATAAATATGCCAGAATTCATTTACATTAGGAATCCCAAACAGGATTTTCCTTTTCGTTGCTGCCTCAACAAGTTTGTATTTGCATGCCAAGGTTTGTGTTGGTCCCTCTGCCGTCAGCATCATTGGGACGCTGGCTGCCTAAGTCTCCTCCCACGGGAACTCATTAGAATCGGCGTAGAGGAGAGGGCTCCAGACAGGTCAGGACAAACTGCACAGATGAGCTGCATAGTGATGCTTTCCGCTCCGTCTTTATGTCTGTTTGGTTTGGCTGCGTGTCACTTTATCCCGGTGGATGGCATTTGAGAGATTGGGCCGCTCAAGCACTTGACAAGCATGGCAAAGACTCGCAGGAAGACGGCGACGTTCCTGTGACAGAGATATTAGCGTCTACTTTGTCCAAAGTTTTTGCGTGTGATCAAGTGCATATTTACAAAAGGGCTGACAGTCACCTTGCTGTCACGCCACAGCCTCCCTTGTGATGTATGACTGGGTCAGGAGCACTGCCCCACCCGCCAGACACTCATTAAATGCTCATGAATCTTAAGTGGAATCATACAGATATTAGAGCGTAATATGTAATGTTCGATCAATCTGTTGAAGATGAGTTTTTATGCGAAATGGAGAGAGAAAATAGAAAAACATACTGATGCTTCTTCTGCTTTGAAAAGAAAAACAAAAGTACAAGCAGTGAAATATTTTCACGATAAGTTTTACGTTTATTTTAGGAGTTACTCAAAGAGTTACAGCAGCAGTATGTAGCTTCTTCTTGTTTGTTTGTTAAAACAGTCACCATGTCGACATGGTGTGATCTGAGACAGAATCTGTGAAAACATCGATCTCCTCCACCTCCTTCTTGAGCTACAACTGCTGTCTGAAGAAATGCAACCAATCGGAGCCAGGAGGAGGGTCTTAGCGCCGTCAAGCATCCTCATGTACGGCCTGCTAAATGTGCTAATGGCAGAGAAACAACTTATCAGTCCAGGAAAACTGTTTATCCGCCATCATTGGTGACCAGCAGGATCTGCTGACAGGGGTAAAATGTAGCAGAGCAGACAGCAAGGGGGAGGCTGTGAGCAGCTCCTAGACAAGGATAATTAACAGTGCCAAGACCCTCCTCTTGATTCTGATTGGTTGTTTCTGACAGAGCTGTGTATTTGTGAGATGACAGCAAAACAATAGGGAGGATATTGATGCCATGCATGGCTGTCATAAACAGGAAGTAAACAAACTAGGAGGATCACATCTGGACTTAAGACCTGCATGCTGGTTATGAAGTCTCGAATTGAACTCCTCTGTGTTAACGTTCCAACTCACTGTTAGGAGCAACCTGACTATATCCGCTTTAATGCTGAAACAAGGAAGGGTTAATAATGATGCCTGCAACAAGAAGCCTGTTTGGAATTAGAAGTATCCGAAGAGAATTGAGGCAGTTTGGGAAAGACGGTAGTTGTGTTTGTGATGCCAATCAAGACCTAAACATCGCCTAATTGCTCACTGGCTTCTGTTCGCAGCTGGCCGTCCAAATTCATTCCCATTCCTCGGAGGTCTTCGCTCCGTCTGACTGCAGATCGTTGAAGCTTCTGCTGAAATGGATGGTGTAGAGTGAGGAAGGCCAGGGATGTTGTTATTGCTTCACAGAAGCCCGTGGACACATAAAGAGTTTATCTTCTGGGTGAGCGCAGAGCAAGCTCACCAATATCCTGAGGCAATCGCAACACCGTCCAGCCAAGTTTGATTGACTCCATACATCAAAAAACGTCTGGGTACGGATCGGAGAGGGGAAGGCCGAAGCGCCACTCAGCTCTTACGCAGCAGTGGAGGACGTTAGTGTAATTGGTAAAAAGAGCTGCCAGGCCGGAGAGCTGGGGGCGGCAGCGCGGTCGCAGGAGTTTAGTCTGAGAGCAGGAAGCCGGTGGGGGTGTTGGCTGCTGTTTGAACCACCGGAGGGGGCGGCCATTATGAATGGATGAAACAGCAAGACAGGAGGCTTGATTGGAAGCAACCGGAACCTGTTTGTTGTTAAAAAAAAAAAGCCCTTTTCTCCCCATGTGTGTGTGTGTGTGAGAGTGTGTTTATGCCTCTCTCCATCTCTGTGTAATTAGGCTGCTGGCTGGAAGAATGATCAGCTGTCATCCCCAATGGTGGCCTTCCACTGCCTGAATGTCAACACTGTCTGAGACCTCCTGTCTGAGCAGGCAGCACACTCAATTAGAGACACTCAGTCACCGCGGGGCTGCTAGGACAAACACGCCGCCACATTTCACAAACACACACATACATACTTATGAGCCGCCTTTTTAATGCCCCCACCTATGGTCGTGTTTGGGAAAAAAAAAAAAGATAGACGCGCTTTCAATTCAAAGGTTTTTGATATTGGGACATTAAAAATCTGAAAAAATAGGACAGTTGGTTTGTAAAAAAGAAAAAAATAAATGAAAAAAGTTAAACAATAGAGAGCCACTAACGGAATGCAGATGGTTAGATTATCGTCAGTGTGAGCAGCTCTATGAAAGGAGGAGTTATGGCAGTAAACTGATGTATTTATACAACTGCAAGGCCCAAAGACAATAAGTACATTATTATTATGTGACAAAGTGAAGACTCAAAGATAGAAAAAAATGTACAGTCCTCCAGTTTAAAAAATAAATAATGTAAGTCAACATAATGCATAGAAAGACATCAACACCTGATGACATTTTTTTTAAAAAAAGATACAGAAATAAATAAAGACCCAGTTTGAGGGGAATTGTAGGTTTGCATTAAAGACAAAACCAACGACACAAAAAGTATGCTGACTGTGTATAAAAGATCAACAATAAACACGAACATAATTATCTAATTTAAATGGGAATTTGGTAATACACATACCAAGGTGGGAAGATATCAGTCAGAACTTCGATGACAACAAGATTATATTATAAAATGACATGTACTGTAATTTTTGGCCAATAAGTTGCTCCAGACTATAAGACCAACGAAAAATATGACTTAAAAAAAAACATGATTTATATTCCAGAAAATACGGTAACTGACTTGGTTAAGAGGTAAAGAGGTTGTCTGTGGATGTCACAATGTCAATACAACAGCAATGACCTGCAAAAGCAACATAATATCTTGTAAAGTGTGGAAGACGACATTTATTGTGAATTCCTGTTATATTTAAATGAACTGGATTCAAGTGGATTGGAAGGTCAAGTAACTATAGCAGGTGTGTGACATTACGGAAATACATCAGCACCTTCCTTTTAGAAGAAATTTCTGCTGCACTCTTCCGGTTTAACTTCAGTAAAAAGTAAAATTAAAACTTGAAAAGTTGAGCTTAGATATAAATAATAAAATAACCTGGTAAAAAAAAAAACAATAAACAAAACACCAGATAATTTCTTCTCTGTCCTGATACGAACTGGAAGAGGGTGTACTTTCTTTCTGTATATTCTAGCACACTAAAGTATTGCATGGCCCTCAGCAGTTGCGTTCATTAAAGCGTAACTTTATACTGTGACTGTCTGGTATTTGTGGGAATGTCTCTCTGCAGGCTAACAGGCTTATTCCTGGATGAAAGCAGAGGCAGGTAGGCAGCGGCGGCAGACTGCCTTCTTGACTCCGTACGGCCACATCAAAGTCCCCAGACTTAAAGGGTGAAACAGAAGGAGCTCTTTCTCTTTGTGCATCTCTTTGCGAGTCTCGAAAGTGCTTTGCAGTCTAATGTCAAACAGAGGTAAAGTCAAACCAGACTTTCTAGCGAGACAGAGGCCTAAAATGAAACAACACCCCGTTACCTCGTGAGAACTTTCTGCCTGGATTTGCTTAATTTCTTACACCGCTCAGCAATCATTTTCTTTGACAAATTGCAGAGGAGCTGCACACCATCTGGACGTCTTCAGGCCTCCCTGTTCTTTAGCTGATGCTATTACCCAGAGCGCCGTGTGATGGAGTGGGCAGGTGGAGGGTTGGTGCCCTCGCAAACAGAAACCGTTCAGGAAGGAACCGTAGAATCTGTGGAGTTACGTAATAATCTCGCCTTGTCAGGAATCACACGCACCTTTAATTGTCCTTTTTTCCCCTCGTTTGCTATTTCCAGACCATTACTGCTGGCATGTGCAAAAAAGAACAGACGGGTATAACCACACCGCATATATTTAAAGAAAATCTGGGTAAAATTTGAAAATGAAGAAAGAGAAAAGATTGAGCTTAGAGCAATAGGGAGGCTTTGTGGGACTCCATATCTCTGCCCTCTGGTTGGTCTTCCTGTGTTGGTTTTTGTCATTGAGGTCACTGCTGAGATGTGGACAGAAAAGACAAAAACGTCTCTATAACAATGTGTACCAAGAAATGAAAGCAAATCTTCCACCAGAAGCAAAAAAAATATCAGCACTAACATTTAATGTCTGAATAGAAGACAAAAAGATTTGACCAACTTTCTGTTCTGACAGATATATGGGTCAGGTTATGCCCCAATCACAGTCAACACTAAAACAAACTACTGAGTAAACCTAAAATAAAGAGTTAAAGCACTAAAACAAAGAAAAACATGGCTACTTGGTAGGCTTAGCCTGAAACTCACTATCAATTTTTGTAAACTGCCACTTTTCTAAAATGCTGTTGTATGTAGCTGTGCAACAGTTAATATGACAAGTGTTTTTTTTCCAAATTAAACAAAATATTCAGTTTTCAATCCCTTTGGCAATCTCAGAATTAGTCAACCCTTCATGACAACCAACCTGGCAACCATGATGGCCACTGCAGTATCTCCCAGGACTTCCTCTGAAGCCTTTTCTATCCCTCTAGGTTGTAGGTTCCCAAAGTTCCTGTGACCGTTTCCTGAAAGCTGTGCTTCCAGCATCATCTCTAGAGACGGTCTCTAAGATCGGTTTTATCCTTTCCCTTGTTTGTTCAAGGTAATGATCTCTTCTCAGAACTATTGGAACAGATCTCTCGACACAACAAGGTTGTTTGGTTCAACCTTGTGCTGTAGTTCCACCTGATTTGGAAATGTTAGCTGCCTAATGACTGTATAATTCTATGAAGAAGCTTAATTTGATGGAAATTAATTTTGAGACAACTTATTGAAAGCAGAATATAGAGTTGAACTTGGATCATATCCTCGCACTGTTGGTTCTATTCAGCTTAAACTGTGATTTGCCAATAAACCTAAAGACAGTTAAAGAGTTCATCGTCTCTTGAGCGAGTCATGGCAGCATTTATCCACACTCAGCTGCCTAATGATTGTATAAATCTATAGAGAAGCATTCATTTTATCAGTATTGTTAGGACTTAGAGCAGCAGCTCCATCAACCCTCACAGAGGTGACAGAGAGCTGCGCTCTGCCCCAGGCTGTTGTGTCCAACCTTTACCTCAGTTTGGCCTCTCCTCTTCCTCAGCCGCCATCTCAGCTCTGATTGCTATGCTGCATGGCAAAGTCGCCTCATGGGAAGCAGTGTTCCTCCCTCGTTTTCTTCCTCTTCCACACAGTAATCCCGGGCTGCGGAGCGGGCCGGCGCCGTCCCCCGGCTGGCTGCAGACGGGTCTCACTGGGTCTCTGGTCTTGCAGTGCCAGCCTCAGGCCAGAGCTGGAGGAGGAGGAGCGCACAAGTTCTCAGCAAGTCAGAGGGAGAACTCTGAAAATCAGGATGCTAATTTATTCTGCTGCCTTGGTTGTACTAAGATCAAATTAGTGAACTATTGACTGAATATTGAATATTTTCTAAGAAATTACAGTAAACGACTATTGACTACAAGCTTCTTAGCAGAAGTAATCCCGGCGTTTTTACAAAACGCTCCACCACCTCATGCTTTAAAACCCAACAAACTGCATGATAAAATGTGCACAACAGAGGGGAATGCGGCCCCCTGGTGGGAGATAACTATGATTTATGTTTCATATCTTTAACCACATTACCCAGACATGGTAGCGGGCGCATTCTGTATTTAATTGCGCATTACGCAACACCGGGAGGTGTTCAACATTATTACAGTGTAAATATACAGTCTGAAATTAAAAAGAGCATTGTGTTAGAGCAATCATGTCAGATTAGTGTTAAATGCGAAGCATCATAAAACGCCTGGAAGTGAGAAATGACTTCCAATAAGTATCGCTGCCAGTGTGAACGCAGTAGATCTCAGAAGAGTACACACGTCAGTGTACGTTCTGGGTTTTTGTGAGGAAAATGAAACCATGACGACTCATTTCTGAAACTTTTCCATATCTAATCTTTTGCCAATGAAAGCCAAATACCATCTTAGCGCTACCAAAAAAAGCTAACATCTACCGTCTTATCTCCATATGTTCTGTAAAGGGACATATGGAGATAAGACGGTCAGCTTTTATGGTAGCGCTAAGGTGGAGTGGGCTGTGGTCCCAAACCGGGGGTCCACTCCACATGGTCTTCTAATTTTTTCCACAAACAGAAATCTAAAAATGTTGCTTCGGTTAATTTTCCCTTTCATGACAATAAATGCTGTTTTTATTCTACGCCCCTAAATAAAATCCAACTCAACCAGCTGGCTTCGTAGGTCACTTCATTATCAGTAAGTAGAAAGCGTAAACTGTAAACCCAGCAAGGCAGGGGTTCTAAATAAACCATGTCTAGAAAGAAAATGTCTGTCTCATCTTCAGACCTTATATAGATGTGGAATGTGCTCTAAAGACATATAGCGGGAACAAGTTGAAATGGAGTCCCAGTGCAGCAGAATACCCCCTCCTATCCTACATTACTATGGTGGAACTAGATGTGCTCGCTAATTGAGTCTCAGTGCTCTGAGGAGATGAATAGAGGGGATAAAAAGGAGAAGAAAGTGAGGGGAGGGGGGCTTCTGTTCATAAACAGTGTTTACTTTAAGCAAGCCGTTGCCTTATTAGTATTAATAGCAGCGACTTCAGAAAGCTCGTATTCTGCCACTGGACAGTTTTGTATTATTTATGATGGAAATGAAAGCCAAGCAGCACTGGAGGAGCGCTGCATAGCAAACGATGTTGCCGATGCCAGTTTACGTAACCGACGTTTGGGTAAACAGCGGATTAAGCGCAGCACGGGGCAGGAGGAAAACGAGAGCAAAACGCCGGGCTGAGGCCAAGTCTTCCTCCGCCGCAGACCGTTTGATGCCTGGTCTTCATCTGCTAGTCCTTCTGAGCATCAAAGCGCGCAAATCTCGTCTCCGGTCCGACTTTTCTGCGGCGCTGATCTGAAGGCGTCGGGTCAGAGGAAGCAGACCGTGGCGTGGTTTTAATTGCAGACGACATCTGTTGGGTTTTATTATTGAAGCTCGAACGTCGGCGCGTCAGATGGGGGAAGTTTGAACCCGGACTGCAGCTCCTCTGAGATCAACATCCGAAGGAAACAAATCCACCTGAAAGTCAGGGCCAAGAAAAAAAACAAAACAAAACAAAAAAAAAAACATACATTTTCTGCCAAAATTAGAAAAATGAATCGCAGCCTCCGTTAGCTCTTACTAGCCGTGATGCACGGTGGTGGAGAGGTGATCACCTGGGCTTGTTTTCCAGCTAAAGGGATTTAAATGATTGATTTCTCGCGAACAATTGCTGATTCATGGATTTTATTAATAAACTCCCAAACCAAAACTGGACAGCTCTCTCTCTTTATCATGAAGAAATTCCAGGTGTTTCCAGATTCCAATTCCCAAAGTTACCAGCATTCCTCAAACAGCAACCCGTCAGTCATTTGGTGAGGAGGACAAATATATATATATATATATTTTTTTAGCAAAGATTGGTTTAGACAGCTGCTTCCTCCAAAGAAACAAAGCCTTTGCTCTTTGTATTGTATCTTTGTCTTATTAGTTTGATGAAAGATGTAAGTGCAACAGAAATCTGTAAGCAGGAAAATACCTTTGATACATATTTTCTATTCTTCAAAACAGACTTTGCCCCAAAATAAAACCAAAACATATTTCATCTGCACCTAACGTTTACAAAACCTGAGCACGCGTGGAAAGAATCACTCCAAAAATGACCGCAAAACAATACGGAATCAATCTTTATTTATATTAAATTAAAAATATACTTTTGACAGATTCATGTAACAAACATGAGGAAGGGTATTTCTCTGATATAAAGCTTTGGGTGTGATTTCGAAGGACTTGAAGAGATAGTCACTAATGACGATGCTTGAGAAGAGGAGAAAGTGTGGAAGGACGAAGACGTGAAGCTTCTCTCCTTTACATCACCTCTAAAAGCATGCAAAAAAATGAAAAGGGAACCAAAGTGGTTGAGAAAGATGTGCTCTGCCTTTCAGGGAAAGGATGGAGTTAACTTGGCTCAGTAATATATTTAGTAGAAACTAAGCAGAGCAAGTAGCACTGTCTAGGTTAGTTGGCAGCACTGGTTTCACAGTTATGGTGCTAAATAAAAGGAAAATATGCTTGTAAGTATGGGTGGGTTAATCTGGCAGGTATGAACTGAAATATTAAATCACACATATTAGCCTGCCTCCATCACTTTTGTAGTGTTTGCGTGTTTACATAAAACAACAAAAACAACAACAACAAAAAAAAAATCCATGAGGACAGCCACTGAGGCCTGGAGGAGGGCCACCAAACAGTTTTACATGATAAAAAGGTCAACAAGCACTTTGAAAATCAAATCCCCACCAGTCCAAGGATACAGTCACAGAAAGCAAATATGTACGACTCTTTTTGTACAAGTAGTGATAAGCAGGAGAAAAAAACAGAGTCGGAGAAAAGGCCGATGTAAATTCAAAGCGCCGCCTCCCGTTTTATGTACAAATTCACCATGTCGGCCATTACAGTGCTTTAGAAAAATACTATTCACATTTGTTGTTGTAGTATGTGTAGATAAATTCTGGAGGATTCCCTCCCCAAAGATTCTGTACAGTTACACTGATCTGGTATTTTATTGTGGAAAAGAGCGCGTGACTTTTCATTTATGTGACAAATTGTGCGATTAAAAATCAAAGTTTGGAGCTCGATTTTTACAAACATGTTAAATAATGTACAGTGGATGAACTACGTCCTTGATGGCATGGAGAAAACATACACACACTTACACACGCACGCACACACACACACACAATTATCTCTTGAAATACTTCAGTCCCAGTTTGTGCCGTCTAACCTGCTGAAATATCTGTTAAATTTTTTGTACCCTGGACAACAATGTCAAGGTTATTCTCATCCACTTTAAGCAAACATTATTTACAACCAATCATACTCTGAGTTATTCTGAATGGAAGAAAACCAGTCAAGAAATGACCTTTGCTGTGTAGCTTCAGGTAATCAGTAGCGTGAAACAATATTTAAAAAATCAGTGTTTATGCCTCCTTCACACTTACAGTACCTTGTCAGACTATTAAATAAAAATAAATAATAAATAAAACATTTTGTTCACACCAGTTTTTTTTTTTTAACTGTCTGTCGCGCCTTCTGGGCATACTGTACAAATTCATTTAAATAATATGGTCCAAGCTCACAAAAAGGTTATTAAATAAAATATAAGTAATACCTTGAACTGTTTCTCAAATAAAAAAGAAAAAGAAATGTCAGAATATGAGACCTGTGTAGTTTCAGGTCTTCATCGCCTTCGTTTAAAATTGGTGCATGTGGAAAACGTTTCGCTAAATTCATAAACAAGCACAGCTGTTTGCCTTCCTGTTCATTTGACAACACAAATCTTTGTCTTCCAGCTTTCATATTTACAGTTCAAATCGGTTTAGATGGAGAAAAAGGTACAATAGCTTCAGTTTTTAAGATAAACACATAAAATAAATGTCGTGAATATCAGCCTTTCAGTTTTCTGTCGACAGATAAAACTGATAAAAATATTAAAAATACGTGGTGGTCAGCCATTTTTACGTGTACACAATGTAACATGACCACCATTTTTGTTTTTCTATGCCTGAAGCAGAAACTGTTTTAGATCACCTTCGTTAAAAGTTTTGCCAAATTAATTTGTGAATACAGCTTTTACACAATATAGCAGTTTGAATGGACTCTTTCTTAAACATGACAGCTGTTCCTCCCATTAAACCTAATTTGACTAAGTTTAGAGGTGAGCAGTATGATCAAAATTTTATATCATGGTAATTACCATGGTATCTGACAGTAATTTTCTTTTGTTTGTAGCCTCTCTCTGTGCTCTTCATACAACGCGGGGATCAATATGACGCTAAATGTTCATGCTAGCACAAGGCCAAACTACACAAACGTTTGTGTAGTTTAGGATCTGTCAAGTTCACACATACATGTGTATATTGTTTTTTATAGAAATAAAAAGTATTATCAGGTACTTCAGTAGCTCTTTGTCGATGCACAAATGTGACGCTAGCTAAAGTGCCTTTTGGTGACAACTACTTTAGGCAAAGACCTGGAAAACAACGTTAAACTAATTCACACTTACATAACTGGGTTCGTAAGAAACACGTTCAAGCATCTCTAAAGAGTTGGTGTTTTCCACAAAAACTACTATTTGAAGACAATACTGACCTGTGTTTTTTGTTTATTTGGAGACAATGGCCTAGTTAATTTATCATATAGTAGAGTGTAAAAGTTACTTGTGTCCATCCTTCATGTGTTCAGGATTTTAATGGCAGCAGCCAAAACTGGTGAAGGCTCAATTTATGCGAGTGTTAAAAAGCTACTTTGTTTGGAACAAGGCAATGTGCCTTTGAGCTGCGGCTTAAACAGCAAATTAAATTCACTATATAAGAATTAGACCTGAAGAAAACTTCAGAAAAAAATAAATCCATCCATAAAAACAACAGATCGTATTTCAGTTTCCCATGCCAGCAGTACTAACCAGGTTTTCCAAAAGAAACATCAATCTGTGCCAGATTCACATACATGCGAGTATGTTCTAAAATAACAAAGAAATCTGTCCGAACAGAAAAAATCTGCCTGTAGAAACATGAAGGTGCCTTCTGGGGCTCCCCATTTTTTTGTGCCAATGAAACCAACTGCTCAAAAATATTTTGAAAAGAGATTTTTGCAACTAAAACCAAATAAAAAGCCACACAGAAAGTTACATAAAAAAAAAAACACGTGTACGTGTGGACTTGGATTAAAACAACCGTCAGTTTGAGGGCTGTTTTTGTTGCTATGAGTCACCCAAATGCTTCGGCCACAGCAGCAGGTAACACTGCCCCAGATCAAAGCAAGATATATTTGAAACGTGAGTCACCAGAGAAGCAAAAAAAAAAAAAAAAATTTTCTTCACAAAAGAAATAAAAACTTTTTCATTGACGCTGAAAGTCCAGCAGGGATCCTAAAAGACCACCACGTCGATGAAAAGTGGATTGGGTTAAAATAGAGCCACTGTGTTTTTACAATGACGTTAACCTCTTGGTCTAATATAGGCTGCTTTTCTATGATTTTTTCATATGCATTCTGTGTTGTTATATATTTTGCCTTTGCCTGAAGTTTATCTAAGGGCAAACAAAATCAAGCATGTCTTCATTTGCACTCATCGTCTCTTTTTTCAGTTCAAAATCCTGGAACTGAGTTTTGCTTCCTTTGCTCTGTGTAAATATGCTGAAATATGTCATAAATGTTTTACTTTGATTATAAATTCAGTTTCTTTTTCATACAATTAGAGTTCTAAAAGTGGCTACAAGATACTAATTTATAAATTAGTCATAATCTGGTAATATTAAACATAAAAAACAGCAACATTGGAACAAGAACATTTCTTAGGCGGGTAAGGCAACACCTTCGAATGTGTTTTTTCCTGTTGAACTCTTGAATGTATCACTTTCCTCAAACTCATGCTTAAACATTTGATTTCTTAAGTGTTAAACTAGCAGAAAAACATGTTGAATATTTCAGTGTGACAAGATGGAAACAGACAATTTCTACCCGCGTCTCTGATGAAAGCGCTCCGGGGAAATGAAAAACGTACGCAGCTTTTACATGTGCATCGTCAAACCCTTTCAGACACGCTCCAATATATAAGTAAGGTAAATAAGAAAATAGCTCAGATGGAGTTTTCCACCACATGAAAAAGCAGTTTTAATGCTGAGCAATACAAAGTGAAGAATATTAGTCTTTTTAAAACTTTTAACACCAACAACATTTTTCTTCGTTGGTGGCAGTTTGCCCGAAGAGGCAGCAGTGGCGAATTTAACGACTGTTTTCTTGAGAGGAAAGATTAATCAATTCTTTTTTCACAGGTATTTTGAACAACACAGGGGGACACATTAAATGACGCCACAAACACACGGAACGGATCCATGGATTTTGGCTACAGGCTGTTTTCCGTTTACGCCAGAGGGTGGCATAAATAAATGACAAAGATCAATCAAATGACTTATGGAACTACAATAACGTAAAATGTCAGCATCATTGGAGCGTTTCATCGTTTCGATGGAAAGTCTTTTCAACAAAATGCTAGAACTAAATTTTATCAGTATTTTAGCTTTAGTCTTCATTTCCAAACTGAAAAGAAATGTGAAAATGTCATTGTAACTACTAATCATTGTGTTACATTATTTTGGCAGCAGTTGAAATAATACGGTAAAATTGTGGTGCTTTTATTGTGTATTTAAAACAGAAAATGTGAAGCTTTCACCACGTTCAACTTCGGCTCTGATCAAACAGCTCTGTTTCAGTGGGTTTCTTTTTGGACTGAGGCTATACTGAATAATTTAAAAAAATTTACAGTTTCTGAGGGAGGGAGACCAATGTTATATTAGAAAAACAACCATACAGATACAGGTTACCTGGAGTACCATCCACATTTGCTAGAGCCCCTATTAAAGGTGTAAGGTGCAAGGTTTTAGAAAAATCCAACATTTTATCTATTACAAATTTCAGTTTTTTACAAAACTACTTATGCCAAACGTACAACTAAAATAAACACAAAGAGTATTTCCACCTCAGGTTCACTGTTGAATACGGTGGAGGACCTGTGGTGCTGTGGGCTAGGTTCTCTTCCAAAGGCCCTAGGAACCCCGTTGGACTGCATGCCATCATCCACAGGATGTTTTCCCAATAAGTGTGGAGGCGTTTATGTAAAGATTTTTTAAGGCGTCCAGTCCGAGTCCAGTCAAACTAATTAATTTATTAGACCAAAATTAAGCAAATTAAATACTTAACAGGTAGATGTCATTGGTCCTTTAGATGTTAAAAGTTATGTGTCAATAAAGAACATTGGAGTTGGAGGAATTTTGTGGTTCTTGGCTTTATGCTACTGATGATTATTATAACTTTGCTTGATAAACCAAAGTTGTCTTATTCATAAAGTATTACTTAGGAGACACTTGGTGAAGAAACTTATGTCTGCACATAAACCTACAGAAACCAACTGAAGATGGAAGCACTATTGGTACAAAAATTTCAAATTACTTTGGTAAAAAATGACAACATTTAAAAAAAAACAGTTCCAGTGGAAAGAAGAAGTAGGCATGGTTTGGTTCCCGGTGTTGAGGTTCACCAAGGCGTTTTACCTCACACCAGTTTTAAGGAGATGTTAGAGGAAGTGCTGGTGTGGCCAGAGTTTCTGAAGTGTATACAGAGCTTCAAGTTACAAAGTAAAGACATAGTCAGTCATGTTGCTAAAGCTAACTAGCTAACTGCAACTCCACAACGCCTGATAGCTGGTAAGAAACCACAACATTTTGGTGAAGATACGTTAACTTAAAAGAGTTTAAGGTATTGGAGTAACATAGTCTACATTACCCATGAAACGGCTTCCAGGACGTTGAAAGAACATGGTTCCATCATGACCAATTCCATCCATATAAAGGGTTTGTCAACAGATCCAGCGTAAAACCACGTATTCCTGAACTCAACCAAGCAGATTTGCAGGGACTCTGAAATGTTTCGCGAGATTTGTTGCCATTGGCCCGCTCTAAGAGCCTTCAGTTAACCCTTAGATTCTCATTTTCCATATGTCTAAAGGCCTTTGTTTAGGCCTGCTGCTGGTTGATAACTGTAGCTGTCAATTACACTGCGGCTGATTTCTGCAACTTGTTTTTCTCTCATTCTCAAAGGGGCCAAGCTGGCTTGCTGAAACACACACACACACACACACACACACACACACACACACATGCGCACACACTCATCCCAGTCACACTGATGCAAACCCAGATCCACACATTAAAAAGTAGTCTGTGCTCTGCTGGTGCTGCCTTCTTCATTCCTTGAGGTCTTCATTAGTGGGCTTGTCGGAACCTTCCCTCGTCCTCCCAGTAGATGTCTGACATTCTCTCGCCCTGTGATCACCACTTTTAGTTCTGACCCTTTTCGGATGATCTTCACACACAATTTGGCTGGATGCAGCAATTTCCATAACATTTTCTCCTCAAAGTTAGCTTTGCGGTGTGAATGGAAAACCAGTGTCGAAAATGCAACTTTTCCGCACTGGAGCCAGTGTATAGAAAAGTAATAACAGTGTACTTTTTTGTTCCTTGATGATTTTGATCATAATCTCCAAGTTTACAACAAAAACAAGAAAAAAAAAAAAACAGTTGTTGCCCAGGAGATTTTCAGGCGATTAGTTTACAGTTTGTGGTTGAACTACAAATAAAAGAGATCACTGTAGTTCTGGCCATCACAGTATCACAGTAACAGTAGGATTAGATGGGTTTCACATATTCAATGGAAAATTCAAGAACACGTGGTATAATCCGAAAGGCAAAAACACTGAATATGACTGATAAGTCTGTTTCTGCTGCTCTCCAAAAACTAAACCAAACTGCCTCAGTTTCCCACATTTCGCTTTTTTTCATTGCAAAACCTGACTAATTTTTCTTGTTTCGGAATCTATTGCTCATCTTCTGGCTTTGTTTTTGTTTGTTTTTGTTTTTTTTGCTGGAAAATAACAGAAAACCTTTTGTTTCTCTCACAAAAGTGACACTGAGGTGGCTGGCAGTGAGTTCATGTCCCCAGAGCTCGATCCTTTTAAATCTGAGAGTTGTGCGCCAACATCACAGAGTGTCTCCATTTTTCGTTGCCTGATCTTTGTTGCCATGGCCATCTCAATGCGTTGGAAGATAGTCTCTATCTACAAAAACGGAAATGGACTGGATTGGATGTAGGGAAGGTGTCTGAGTTGGTTGTACCTGTCCAACTCCTTTGGATGTTGCTACAGCAGATGGCGCAATCTCTGGAAAGAGTCAGGCGGGTCTTTGACGCCACTGATGGTGGAACCAGAAAGGATGTCTGGGTGGCAGGAGGCTAGAGCTGGTGGATGATCTAGACCACAGTGTTTCTCTGCCTGTAGGGTGGAGGCGGCAGAACGGTGCCGGACTTCAGGGCAAATTCAGACATGTACTCAGAGTTTTCAGCCACTGGGGGCCGTATGTGTCCATTCTGCTTGTAGAAAAGCTTGGCGTTGGCGGGGCCTCCCTGGGCCCCGTCAGGGGCCACCTGTAAGGAGGATTTTGGAGGCAAGCTGTGCTGCCAATATTCAGGATTGTCAAAGGTTACCTTGAGCTTTTTCCCACTGGCCTTCCCTGACGTATGCCCTCCATGCTTCAGCAGGCTGCCGGGATGGGAGGTGGTGTAGCTCTGGTAGGCTGGCAGGCTACCGTGGCAAAGGGTGGACGAAGTGGACAGGGAACCTGATTGGCTCACCTGTGCTGGAGCAGAAGTTCCTGTTTGGCTGGAAGGGACGGAGCCACCTGGATTTCCAGGCGGCCCTGCAGGTCTGATGGCGTTGTGGGCGTGGAGGATGTGAGCTGCTGGAGCATGGAGGCAGGGCAGGCCGGCCGGAGACGGCTGGGCAGAGGATAGGGGGTAGTGGGGCAGACTGGTCTGAATGGTGAGCGGGAGGTGGGAGCCTGGCGTTGAGGCTGAGATGGAGGACGGAGGCATGCTGGGTAAGGGGAGACCGTTCCTTCTCAGGGCTTCTAGGCCCAGCTCAGCAGGACTGTGGAAGGTGTTGAGGTAAAGGGGCTCGTTGATGTACTCGTCCTCTCCTTTGGGCTGACTGTTGGGCGTGCTGTGGTAGCCCGGGTTGTCCAACGCGTGGATCTCGCCGTTTTTACGTCTGGATACAAACGGGTTCTCCTCAACGGGGTTCAGGTACTCTGCAGCACAGATCAGAGGGAGAAGACCATGAACTCATCAGACAGACAGACATGAAATCAAAGGAAAAGGAAATACGAATGAATGGAATCTAAAGGAAAGAGATGAGTGATTAATGAGGGTTGGTAATGGCGGCCACTGAGGACCAGACGGGCAGGACGCCAGCAGTTCTTTGGCTCTGGAAGCTCCATCTGCTGGGGTCAGAGTGGAAAAGCAACGACCCTCCTCCACTGCTTCCATCGATCTCGCCTCCACTCAGATGCGTTTTGCTTGGGGCTTTGTTGCATTTGAGGCAGCTCAGCAATCAGGAAAAGGCTTGGTGCGCTGAGTTATGATCAAAGGCAGAGCATGGTTCTGTGGTGGGAGCTGACACAAACCGCTGTTGATGCAAACTCATTCAGAATGTTAATCAATAAAGCCAAGATGAAATGAAGAAGTGAAGCATGCTACGGCGAGGCAATGAGGAACAGCATGGAAAGTCCCATCATGCTTTGCTTCTGCTTCTAGTACCTGAGGAGCTCTTGTCCTTCATGGCTGTCATGTAGCCGTCCTCGTCGGTGTCCCCTCTGGACGTCCTGTCCCCCAGGAAGATGGTGGGGTCAGCGCTGTACCTCTGGGCCCCGGGGTCCTCCGCCCCGACTTGGCTCTGGCTGCTTTTATGGAGGCTCCCGTTACAGCGCTGGTCCTCCAGAACCGGGCCCTGGCTGCCGGACGCCTCCTGGTTCCCTCCGCCATGGGCCCCCACCAGGGGCCCCTCCACTGTGTTCGGGCCCCCGTCCCGATAGCCAAACTGGTTCTGAGGGAAACATTGACATTGTTAAATGGTAGAAACACAGCTGCTTACACTGCAGGTTAATAACTATATTTAAATGTAAGTTGAATAAACCACAAGTTATTATTAATTCACAATCTTAACTTCCATCCATCCATCCATCCATCCATCCATCCATCCATCCATCCATCCATCCATCCATCCATCCATCCATCCATCCATCCATCCATCCATCC
>NW_006800149.1:80688-89536 GCF_000485575.1 Poecilia formosa
CCATCCATCCATCCATCCATCCATCCATCCATCCATCCATCCATCCATCCATCCATCCATCCATCCCAGGTTCTATATTTAACCCTTAACCTCTGTGAAAAAACCTCTAGTAAAGTCATTGTGATCTTTTATATTCATACTTTTCAACCTGATTGTTGTTTGGTTGTTTCTGTTAAACTCTGATGTGATTTTAACATGAACATCTTGCAGGAAGCCTGAAAAGCGTAAATCCTTTACAGGTTTTTCTTTCTTCCCCATAAGACGTCAGTGATGGTGAAAGGCGGTCGAAGACGCAACTTTAGCATTCCGACATCAAAACAGAACCAGAACCCAGAAGAAAAGCTAGAACATGACACAACAAGCAGAGGCCTTCCGGTGTTGACTCACCGGGGGCTGAAGGCTTCTGCACTTCATCAAACACTGAACGCTAAGCAACAATTACAGGAGCAGAGCAACAAAAGACAAGAAGACACAGAAATGTCCTGTGGTTCTGTCCGTCCTCTTCCTCCACAGCCAGCCATTATCTGCTCCTCTGTGCTGACCATAGAGGCAAAGCCACGTCTGCAGAGGTCAAACAATAACTTCAGGATTTGACTGGACAGTCGGAGCAGAGCTGCAGTCCTTCACCTCCAACATGCAGATTGCATGAGAAGCAGAGGCATGTTCCTGCAGCCCAAGGTACATACCGCATTAGCCTGCTCTTATTGTCCATTAGCAAACGGCTCGGGCCTTTTAGGAGGGGAAGTGTTATTTGCTTAGAAAGCGCTGAGTAATGAAACTGGGGGCCTGGGGACCCGAGAGCATAAAGAGTCCAGATTTAAGGCAGAGTGCTTTAATGGAAATGAAGCAACAGGCGGAGCATTAGCAGAAAGAAATCACTGGTGTAGTCCAAGCTCTGAACCATTCTGAGTCCTTCTAAAGGACGGTGGCTCAGGAAGATCAAAATACAGAAATGGAAATCTTCAGAAATGAAGACATTTGGTGGAACAGCCAATATTTTTGATCTAGTTTTAAGTTTTTGTCTGTTAAATGTTTGTGAAAAACTTTCTCTTAGTGTTTTTAATGCAGGAAAGTATTTGTATTGTGTATTTGCTTTCACAAGACATGTTGCAAATGAAGCAAATTTTTATCATAATAATCTGAGTACAGAGTGTTATCAGGTGTTAGCAGTCCATCCAGTTTTTCACCAAAATTCACACACGCACACGCACACACACACACACACACACACGCACACACACACACACACACAAAATCAACAAATCCCTGCATTTTTTCCACACTAATGCATTATTGTGAGTTTATTGCAAATGATCCAAAATGGTCCAAAACATATCAGTGGTTGTGTAACTCTGACCAGACTGATGTTTTTTTCATTCGCAGTAGGAACTGTTTTTAAGTGACTTCTTTACTCTGCAGGTCTGACTCAGTGTGACGAGACAAATAGACCAAAACATGGTGAAACATTCATTTGTGATGTTTTCTCATTAACTTTGGGCCGGGATGGTCTGAATGCCTGTGTTTTTTTTTTCCATAGCAAATGGAACAAATGTGTTTGTTTGATGTTCTGAGACATTTGGGACAAAAAGGAAAAACAGAAGAAAGCAGAAGGTAGAAATACTTTTCACACCTCTGAATGTTAAAGGTAACAACAAAGCACATCTTTAATTTAACTGGCTGTGGCATCTCTTAATGTGTGTTCATTGTTTGTAAAGAATTTGTCCATTTTATGATCATATCTAACCAATAAATAATGACATGGTGGAGTCAGTGGGAGTTTTGGAGACTTGAAGTTAAATCTTTAAATAACTTATTTATACATTAAGAACCACAGACTCTTCGGGGTGAGATTTCTCTTTACTCTCACTCTGTATTGATAAGTTAAAACCCGTTTTATAAACCGCTTTAGTTTACCTTTAGGCACAAAATACCTTTGAGATTTTTTTTCAAACTACATCAGATTTAGAAAACAGTTATTTTCAGATGATTGTTATGAACTCGTACAGTAAACGGATGTCAAACTGGATGGTTTAACGGTAAAATGCTGTAAATGTAACTTTTCTGCCTTCCTCTGGGGTAGCTTCAAGTTTTATGAACTTTTACAAATTATTCGCAAACATCCCATGTTATGAACTCATCAGAACAAGCAGTAACAGAATATGTTGTATGCTGATTATTTACGGTTATCTAATGTTATCTGTTAAATTACGTGTTGGGGTTATGATTTAGATTCCACTGAGCAGAATTAAGCTGTAATATGTTACAAGTTCTGGGTTATGAAGTTACAGTTTGCCAGACCTGCCGATCCGTTCATTGGTGCTGAGTTTATGTCTTACTGTGGAGACATTTAGTTTGATGTTTTATCACTTCACCAAACTGAAGATGTTTTGCCGAACGAGAGAAGTACTCTTACTCGATTGGAGTCAACACGGGGCCTCGCGGAGCCCGACGTGGCGGCCATGTTGAAACCTCGAGGCACCAGGTACTCCTCGGCGTCCATGAGGTCGTCCAGGTCCTCCTCGTCCAGCAGGCTCTGGAAGAACTTGCTGTCGTTGGGGCTGGGCAGCTTCATGCGGTCGTCTCCCTAACGCCCAAACGGAAACAAGAACGTAGTTTGTTTCCGTAGTTTGTCGTGTTTACTCTTTTCTCAACCTTCAATGTTTCTCACATCAACTTCTAACGCCAGGAAAAGAAAACAAAAGTATGTTTTATTTATTAGACAAATTGCCTACCGAGCTGCGTATCGGTGTATAAATGTGTGAGGGTGAATATGACTCTAGTGTAAAGCGTTTTGAGTGGTCAAAATGATTGGAAAAGCTCTATATACAGTAAGTTCAGTCCAATTACCATTTACCATTAACCATTAAGGAGATGGTAATCTCCTCCTAAATCCGGTTTGTAAAAATAGCCGTTGTCAAATAAGTGTCCAGGCAGTGAGCGTACCTGGATGACCAGGTACCGCTGGGGGTCACGGGCCATTCTGCAGAACTCTGCAGCCAGTTCCTTGAACTTGGGCCTGCTGTCAGCATCGATCATCCAGCCTGCAGGAGAAAGCAGGCAACAAAGAGAAGCTCATAAACATCAGAACGGATGAAAGAGAGAAAGAGAAAAAAAGCAAGAGAGAGAGAGAGAGAGAGAGAGAGAGAAAGACCATCTGCTGTTTCTTTTACTTCAGCCTCCCTAAAGATTCTTCACCATCTTTAATAAAAAACTCGTGCTGACCTTCTCTGGCTTTTACAGCCCTTTCATTGCTCCTCCCCTGCAAAGTGGGACACATGAATACATGTAATTTGGGTATTTTCACCGGAGGCACCCAATTGTCCCCCAAATCAACTTCATTTCTGGAAAAAACAAAAAACAAAAAACAAAAAAAAAAATACAACCTCTTTTTAATTTTCCTCCTTTATAACTTCAACCTTCGTTTCTCCTCCGAATGCCGGTTGAGCAGAGGCGACGTTCTTTTTAATTGAGTCCTGTACAATCGGAGAATGAAGTGTGCTGCTCAAGGCCGTTTGAAGAGGCAGATAAAAGGAGGAGTAAAGCATATTTCTGTTTTTACTTCGCTGTTGAGTCCAAGGTCCGTGTTTCTCTCTCTCCCTCGGGCTCCAGCTGCAGTAAACACAGCTAATCCCTGAAGAGAAAGCGAAGCGGCAGGTGGTGACTGGGCAGAGCTGCTGATTTCACTGACACAACCTCCATTACTTCCTCTACTACTCTGACTGCTGAGTATTACTCAAAAAGAAAATAAACAAAACAAAACAAAAAAAACCAAAAAAACAATGATAAATAATTGAAGGTGAATAAGTCCTCTGGATACGCGCATCACATCAATTAAAGGGAATCTGAGTAGTTATAAATAAGTTTCTGCTGTCGTAGAAAATTTTTTGCTCATCTGTATTTCTTAATTAAAGCATATTTCAGAGATAAAAGAAGGTGTTAGTTAGGGAATTAAAAAAAAATCCAAACCATTATATTTATTTACTTAGCAGTGGACTGGGCACACTTTCATTAATTTGCTAATAGTGGAGCTAATGTTTTGTCCCGTGTGTTTAATGTTTTTGCTAGCTTTGCAAATGTTGACTGTAATTATCTTTCCCTAAATTGATAAATTTGGATAAATTCTAAAGCGCTAATTTGTAAGCTTTCAGGTGAATAAAATTCGACATCTGAGTCAAAGAGTTGATGTCGACTGTCGAGAATTCCTGAAGTAGCTAGACGCTTATATTCACATTCTCTTTTTTGAAGTGGATGAAGACTGTTTACATGGTAGTTCCATTTCCTCTTTTCAAGTTTTTCTCTCTTGTTTTTTCTTTAAAGATGACGCAAACAAACAACCAATTCAACAAATAGATGAAAGATATCACAAATATGAACTGGTACAAGAGTTTTGTCACATATTCCTAATGACATATGGTGGGTATCATCATGGTTGAAGTTAGTTAAGTTGAAGTTCTGCTAAAATACATGTGCATATTGCACTTTAGCATTAGCTTCTGCTAAAAAATATGTGGATAGAGCGCTTCAGCATTATCTTCTGCTAATTATGTTGTATTGCTTTGGCATTAGCTTCTGCTAATTACCATGTTGTCGTATCGCTTTAGCATTAGCTTCTGCTAAAAAATATGTGGATAGAGCGCTTCAGCATTAACTTCTGCTAATTATGTTGTATTGCTTTGGCATTAGCTTCTGCTAATTACCATGTTGTTGTAGCAATTTAGCATTAGCAGAACTAATGTTTATGATTAGTGCAGCTAACATTTTAGGAAGAAGTGCCCACCTCTATCTTTATTAATATCACTTTGCTGTAGCATAACAAGAGTGGCTCAAACTTCATTTTAATTGTTTGGACAACATTCAAACTACTTCACAATGGTTTCTGCTATTCAATTGAATTAATGAGGAGGTGTTTAAGTTCACGCTCAAACCTCCAGGCACAGAAATATTATGTTAAGCATGTTGTGATTTGACCGCAATTTTTTTTAAAAGGATAAAAAAGCATTTAAAACCATTTAGAAAAACGGTAATGTGGTGTGCATAAATCAGAGGTTCTAGATCCAGGAAACCAACCAAGCTGGGTTCTGATCTTTGACGTTTCACAAGAACGAACATCAGAGTCATCAGTTAAGTATGCTGAGATGTATTGGTGTTGCAAAGCAGCTCTTTGCTCATGTGCTGCTTTTTTATTTGGAAATCTAACCTGCTAGTAGGCTAGGGAGACATTTCAGTGGATTGCACCATTAGTGCATATGCAAATATGTTCACTGTTTATTTTTAAGTCCTGATAGTTTTATAGAATTTGTTTGTGAGCTAAGGTGATAAAGTTCTTAAAAGTTTAGTAAGAAGAATCCATTGTCAACGTAACCCCCCCCCAAAAAAAAACCAAGATATGTTTTAGTCGGACGTTTAGATAAGTTGTTCAGAAACACTGCAGGAAGTAGTGCAGAGGAAACCCGTCGACTGATTCAGAAACATGTGGGCTGGGAAGACTGAATAACTTCTTGAATAAGAAATTTACTGCATTTTTGTGATCATAATATTGCTGAAAAAACAATTCCTTGCATCAATTAAAAAGAAAACATCAAACAAAACAAGGTAAAATAAAAAAGTGTGAGAAATAGGGAAATGAAATGTGCTGCAGGGCTTTCAGACTCTGCCTGGGTCCAGTCAAACTCATTGTATATCGCTAGATACTCCAACTTTATGTTGGATCAGAGCAGTAACTGTCTGAGCTTACCTTCATGAGAATTAAGAGGAACTTTCAGGTTTCAGAAACCGTGCAACAAAAGCCCAAATAACCAGAAACACATTTTGTATGGATTGATTTTTTTCAGGGCGTTTCAGACACAGATGAGTTCAGACGGGGTTGAGTGATGACCAGACGGTACAGGGGAATCCGGCCAAGAAGCCGGCGGCTGGCACAGCCTGAAGCATGTCCTGGCAACATGGGTCTGGAGCGCTTCCTGGAAATATGGGAGGGTGGATCAGTCGGCAACACGGGCCAGAAGCACCGGGGTTCTGGAAACGGCCAGGAGGGTGGCGGCGGTGGGATCAGATGACGCAGGGAGAGATGAGGCTTTGGATGGGTGGTATGAGCTGGAGAGAAGTTTGGGGGTGAGGAAGCGTGGCAGTCCAGATGGAGGATGGCACCAACAAAGAACCGGACTGGAGTCTCTGGTGAGGCAGGCCTGTCCGTCACGGAGTTAAACCAGCATCCGCATCATCCTGGCGCCTCGCTAGGAGGCAGCAGCTCGTCAATGACTTCTCAGCAGATGAATATTAAAGTTTTTTTTATTAAAGTCCAACTGATCTGTAACGACTTCAGCAAAGGTGCGTTTGGGGGGGAAAAAAAACAAAAAACAGGAATCCATTTAGTTCTATTTCTGGTCTGCAGGACGGATTAAATCATTTTGATTTGCTGATTACTAGTTTAATAATTACTAATGGGTTCATGTGACATCTTCCCCCAAAACCTTGGATGCATTTTTATAGTTTGAATGTTGCTGAGCATCCATCCACCCAGAATATTTAGATTTTTTTTTGTTTATCTTTTTTCCACAGACTTTGTGTGAAATGTGGAACCGTCCATTAGAAGGTGAGTAACGTCACAGTCTCTGATTTTCTCCTCTGTCAACTTTTAATATCAACAGTGGAGCTAAAAGGTTGCAAAAATAACATATACAGGCAGTAAGCTCTTTTTTTTTTTTAGAGCTGTGCCATTTGCAAAAATGTCCTTGCAAACATTTAACTTAAAGACTCTGATAACAGCAGATATATTAGTTCTAAAAGAACAACAATTCTGATAGAATCCTGTTGAAAACCTTTGCTGGGAGTCGGAACTAAATAAATAAACTTTTCTGAGCTCACTGGATTCTGCTGATCTTCTAGCAGCTTCTTTTTCTACTCTCTGTCTACGTAGTTGCCTGGCAACATCATCAAAGTAGCTTCTACTCCGGCCATGGATCCAGCATGTAATCCCAGTCACTCCTGCATTACTCCAGATGTAATGTTTTAATTAGTGTCTTTAGAGGTTCTGACACCAGCCGCGTATTAACCAACAGCTCTGTGGTCTCAGTTATTTTTTTCTGTTTCCAGGCTAAAAGCAGCAATAAAACTCTCCGCCTTGCCTCACATAGAGCACATATTTCATCATGGGTGTTTACTGGAGCATGTGCATCTGCTCACATTTCACCATGACCATGTAGACGTCGATGGTGCATATGGGAGGCTGCGGCAGTCGCTCGCCCTTCTCCAGGATGTCTGGGATTTCCCGCGTGGGGAGGCCGTCGTACGGTTTGCCACCGAATGTCATCAGCTCCCAGATGGTCACTCCTTTCACCGCAACACGTCCAGAAAAACAAGAACAACAAGAAGAGGAAGAGAGGAGACAAGAGGTGAGACGGACAGTAAGGCGTGTGGACGGACGAAGGGAGCAGGACTCGGGGTCGGTTAGCGTTTAGCACCCACCGTAGCTCCACACGTCGCTCTGATGGGTGAACTTCCTGTAGTGGATGCACTCCAGAGCCATCCACTTGATGGGCATCTGAGGAGACACACAGAGACTGATGGGAATATCATCTCAATACTGGTGGGATTAGATTAGTATTATTAATCTAGTTAATTCCAGGTGACAAAATAAACAACATTTTCAACTCAAAACCCTTTTTACTACTAAATGAATAAATAGACAAATGAGCTCAACAATGAACATATTTATACATTTTCACCTGATCTTCAGGTTTTTCAACCATCAGATTGGAGCCCAGTTTTATTCGAGGTGGAACTTCTTTAGAAATGTGGACATTAGCGATAGCTGCTACATGTTTAGCTTCAACATGCTATTTTAGGCTTGACTCTCTTCACTGATAGGCTAACTCCTTATAGTACAACTTGAACACAACAACGGTCTTTTCCAGCGTCCTATCAGATCCTTTAGAAGCGAAAATTAACCACGAATGAGCTGAGAGAAGAGAGGGTTGGTCGTCTGTTATTGTTAGTGAATGTAGCCGGTGTGTCGGATTTACGGGTGTACCAGAAACATGATCTGGTCGGAAACTTTGTATGTAAAACAAAAATGTGATCAACCACAAGACATACCACTTCCAATTAAAAAATTGGAAGTGGCATTTATTAGAAATTACTGTGCTAAAGTCTTGTGCTTAGATTTTAAACCTGAAATGTGGCTAAGTTTCCATGTTAATCAACAAGAAGCCTGTCTGTTCCGAGCTTTTTTGGTGTTTTATTTAGTTTTTTCTTTGCTCAGTAATACTTGTATTAACATAAATAGTGAACTGCACTCCTAAATAATAAATCATTCCTCTTGTATGGCGTCATATTCATACCAAAAGTCAATAGGAGCACAATTATCATTTACCAGTAGAGTGCTACTCTCTACTGCAGGCACAAAACCCAACACTCACACAGGCATCAGTTGCATTTTGTGGATTTACTCCCGCATGTTTGTGTGAAACATTTGGTGAAATGTAGAAAAAACAGGAAGGAAGCATTTGTCTGAATATGCATGGCCACTTTTCTGCTATCCCTGTATTGAGCTAACTCAGCTGAGTCTGCGTTTTATGAATTTATCACAGACACATGCATGTTTTATGGCTATAGGAGGTTATGCATTTATATATTCCCAATTCACCTGAAAGTTTCCAACAGATTGGTGAGAAGCATCACTCACGGATCTCCTAACGGTCACCTTTCCTAACAGCAACATGATTCCCAAACTGACGGGAGGCCAATTATGCTCCCCGTTTCCACGTGAACACACACATGTTGGGGCGTCGACCTCCTTGCCCGGCGCACGCACACACACACACACACACACACACACACACACACACAC